>NW_026623812.1:133832-151322 GCF_030028575.1 Malurus melanocephalus | reverse complement strand
CCTTCCTTCCTTCCTTCCGCGCCTTCCTTCCTTCCGCGCCTTCCTTCTCCCTCTCTCTGCTTCCATCTCCTCATTTCCCCTTTCCCATTTCTCTCTCCCTCCCTTCCCTTTGATTTTAGCCAATAAAATACTACAGAATAACACATTTTCTGTCCTGTTGAACAATTTAATATTCCTGGAGGTCTGCAAGAGAGAAGGTGTGTTTGAGACAAGGGAGAAAGCGTTAAGTTGGGAAGGGTGAGATATGCTTCTTCTTTCTAATCAATAATAAAAGAATTTAATTATTTATTGAAGCAGATATTAGGAATCTGATCTCTCTTCTCCGTGTGACATTGATGTGTTGCTATTTCTGGTGCTCATTTCTGGAGTATATTATTTAAATATATAAACTCCATGTGAGATTCTGAATTTATTTACGTGTCAAAGGTTGGACATGGGGAGGATTGTCTTACACTCCTATATAGGATGTTGGGCTCTGAGATGCACATTCCCATTTAGGAACAGGGCACTGGAATCATGGGATAAAGATGCATGCTAGGCCCAGTGCTCAGAAATGTCAAAAAAGAAATCAAACTTTTGGAATTGCATAAACAGGAAAAACTAATGAAAGAAAACTGCATTAAAACAATGAATACATCTGTGGTTTGTCAACACCAGAAATGTCATGGACATTTACAATCCTCTGACCTCACATAATATGTGCTGGCAGTAGAAAACTCTCAGAGATAAGGAATTCAAAAGAATGGAATGACTGTCACACAAACAATGACAGCCAGGAGTCTTCAACATGGAAATTAAGGAAGCTTAATCAAGACAGAAATCTTCAAAATCATGAGCAGGACAGAAATCTTCAAAATCATGAGCAGGACAGTGAGCTGTTGCTTGTCTTATCCAACATCAAAAATCAGAACCATCAAATTGGGGTAGTAGGGTCTGACAAGAAAACAAACAAATAAAAAACCCAAACAAACAAAAAAATTCCAAACTGTAAAGATCAAGAAAGAAGTTGTTGTATTAGCCCTGTGAAATTCTTTGCTTCAGGGCATCTTGGATGATGAAATATATTTTGTCAAGAGGGGCCTAACAAGCAGGAAGCCTAAATACCTCAGTTTCAACCTTTCAAATATCAAAATAATCCTTTAATTGTCGTCCAGAAGAGTTTACTAGTGAAATTTCTGTGGAATAAACGACATTATTTTGTTACCTGATAATTTTGTAGCCAGAAAGTTAACAGCGGTAAAACTTTCTGGCGTCCGCCCACGCGTTTGTCGAAATACACGCGTGTCAAATGATTCATCTTGAGCCTCACAGACTTTTTCCAGATTCTTGAAAGTCAGGAGATGCATTTGGTTATTTAGAGATTAAAAAAAATTTTTTTTGGTGCCCCACGACCAGAAAACATATGGGCAGAGAAGAGGACAGATAATGTTKTACCTGTCAGTGTGAATCACCAGTGGAAAGCTGCCTGGTGTTACCACACTTGGTCCAGACCTGAAATCGAAATACAGACATACATGAATGCCTCCAAAGCACAAGCAGACCCAATTTTAATCATCTCTTGGTCAGAAATATTTGGAGCAGGCCTCACTCAGTCTGGAGAGTAATTCTTAACAATTCTGCCTCAGAAATTCTCTGTGAAAGAAAACCAAAAGCTGTTATTTCTATTACAGAATCCAGCTTACTGAAGGAAATAATGATAGCACCATGTTGTGGATGTGGCCTGCATTAACAATATTTCCAAAAGGTGTTTTTTTCCCTTTAACAGTAATCTTACATGTTGCAAGGGGCAGAGATAAACTTGTAAATCCAAATTATGTACTCTGTTGCTATTCAGAAAAATTGCATGCACAGTTCCATAACATGATCAGGCTTCATCTTAAAAATATCAAGGTTTCTTCCCCTCAACAGCCATGCAGAACATTGTTTTAGGATCTTGTTGGTCAGATGGTTGGACAACTGAGGTTCTAAATTTTATAAAAATAAATGAGTTTGGTCCTTATGCTGTTTCAGGCTTCAGACACTCCTCAGATTCATGTTACCACTGAAAGATATTGAGATCAGAGAGATTTGCAGATTTCTGCAATGATAGAATACATTCCTAAACATCAGTACGTGATGAATGGAGGGTCCCATTTACACCCATTTTTAACATAAATATTTCACCATTTCCTCCCTACAGTCTTTAGTTCCTCAATGTTCACTGTGGCTCATTTGAAAATCTTCCTATGATATTTTTAATCTTTGGAATCTGTAGTGGTCTGACTGATTTACTCTTCTTTTTCCCCATCCTTTTAAGATTTAATTTTGCTTTAGGTGTAAACCAGTTGCTGTCAACCTACAGAATCAACAGGCAATTCAACAAAAAGTATTTTAACCTTTCTGACATGACTTCTGTTATTTTTTTTTCTGTCGTTTTCCCTCTGGCTCGTAGTTTAACCATTACCATAATTTTTATTCTGGTAAGTTGTGGCTATCTATGATTCAAAGAGCCAGAATGAAATGCTGATTATATCTGACATACCAGTGGCTTTTCCTCTTTGTCAAGGGTTCTCAGGGTTGTAGTTCTTCTTGGAGGACCCCATCCTTTTTAGACTGTGCTCAGGTTTTAAATCCACCATATTTTCTAATACCATCAAAATCATCCCTGATAATAAATAATTTATGCCTTCCACCTCAAAACCATTAAATTCCATTTATTTCACCATCTGCTTCATGGTAGAGAAAGAAAGGCGGTGTTTTTCAGGAGCAGAGGTGTTTTTTTTCACATGGTCAGCTGGCAGTGACATTGTGCAGTGCTTTARGAGGTGTTTTTTTGATGGACAACACCCTGGTGACACCCATGGCAGCAGCAGCAGCTGAGCTGGTAGCATGTTTTTAGTGGATGAAACAGAAGAACTTGCCAAACCTGTGAGAATGTGACCCACAGGAGAACTTGATGCCAACTTTCCCTGTTTTATAGCTTTTCCTCTTTCTTTTTCATTATATTTGACATTTTCCCGAGACTGTTTCGTAACTCTAAGCGATGAACAGGAGAATTGGGGCCTGCTCTGATATGGAAAGTAGACAAAGAAAACATGCCCAAAAAAAAAAGATTTCAAATATTGGGAAAAGCATTTGTGAAGTGCTTATGACCCCTCCTTGCCTTCATGGTAGAAGGTGAAGTTTTCCATTCCTTGCACTGTTGCTCATACACAGAGTCAATCATTAATTTCTATCCCTAATTACAGATGTTTTATTTTTCTCTCCCAACCTTTGCAAAGAGTATCAGCCTTGGCCCTTTGTGGAGAGCAGCAAAAGGCTGCCTGCACATGTTGGGCGCCACTTTAAAGCTCAATGTTTGGGTTAGTGAAACACAAGTGGGGACAATGATAAATACGTGGCCTCCTCCAACCCCCTCTCCTTGCTATTCTTGCCCATGTGATAAAATTTTTTGCATTTTTTATTTTGTCTCTTCACCTTCTTGGCTGGTCACACACCAGGCATTGCCTTAGATCAACACAAACGAATATTTTAGAGAGTTTTTGGATGAGAGGTTGTTTCATAGGTGAGGACAAGCTGTTTCAAAGGTAACAAGGGCTCTGTTCTCCGCTGTTGAAGCAAGGTTATTTTATAACYTTGAAATGCTTTATTCTGTTTGAATAATTGGGGTATTTTCTTCAGATAWTGCCATTTAGGTTGTGACTGAAGACTAAAACACATGTTAGCTAATGAAAGTTATTACTTCCATATTTGAAATAATTCCAGAATTTCAAAATCAGATTCATTGTGCTGCTTCTCTGTGACTGAGTTTGATTTAACATATGCAGATACCTTCTTACCACGCCTGTCAAGCCCTTTCAGGACTCTTTTACAAAGGAAATAACTGGCTATTTTTGTTAGTTTTTCTTCAAGGTGTGTGAAATATTTTTTTTCACTGGTGAAGAAAACTATTTCTGTCACAAAGTTTTGCAACCTCATTAATAATTTCTTCCCACTAAACGAGTTACGTGCAAATGTGTTTCCACTGATAGAGTTGTATATTTTGAGAATTCTTGACATGTTTTTTTTCTCTGCTAACCTTTTCACGCACCTGATTGAATTGAAGATGTACAAGGCCACTTATCAAAAAATTATCTATTATCTGTGTGCTTCTATTCATGCTTCTTTAAGAAGATGCTCTGTATCTCTGCAACAGTTTGTGTCTATCATGTGATGCAGGAATTGCCATGGTAACCACTTGTACACATTTTTTTGTTGTACAGAACAATGAGAAGGTGAGAAAAGATCAAAAGTTGGCAGCACAAGTTACTGCTGCCCTTGGTTTGTGTAGCTCACTGATAAAAACATTGTCATTGTCTTGGATAAATTGTTCCTTTTTATACATTAAATCCAAAATAGGAATGTTTATTGTAAAATTGATGTGATTTTTTTTTGTATATTTGTGATCTATGGCACAGACAAATGCATTTAGAATAGAAAGTAAGGAGGCCTTTTGCTCATTAATCTCAAGGATGAGCTCTCAGGCTTTCTGCATTTTTCTGCTGCATAGAAATGAATGTATTTCTCAAAAAGGGAATTCACAGACTCCTACCCCTTGAGGAAAAGATATCATTCATGTTTAATGTTCTTTAAGAAACATGTAGAAGAATATGCATCTAAGAAATATGTAAAAYATGTAGAAAATTCAGTAAAATTGCATTTTCTCACATAGAATTACCACGGTTGCTAATGCCAGCCCTTTCACAAGAGAGCAGCTTGGGTAATGGAAGAGACACCCAAGGAAAATCTTCTAAAAGCAGTAAAAAAGAAATAGGGACTGTTCACATATTTCTCAGATACTCCTTTGAATATTTGAGAAAAATTTTGAGGAAAAAAATTTCAAGGAAAATCGTGATAATAAATGCTGCATTCACAGTGATTTTTTTCTTGTACTGGTGTTTTATATCAGGATTACCACCATTTCACACATGCTACTTGAAAGAAATTATCAAAATAAAATTTGAATTTCATGGGTTCCATAGTTGCCACACCTGAAGCTAGAACAACTCCCTCCATGTAAATTCCAAACAAACAGAGGACAAAAAGAAAATGCAAAAACAAAATATTACACCTTGCCTGATTTTGAACAGYGAATTCTGACATTAAAAAAWAAAMMATCTTTTGCTTCCAGTCTTCCTCCTTGTCAACATCACAGTCTGCCACCTGCCAGATTGAAAAGCCCCACAAGGCTGCATTATTTTCCACTGCTGATGTCACTCTTTAAATAAATCACATAAATTTTCTCTTGAGTTAATTCCAGCAGTGAAATTACCTATACTGACAGTKCTCACTGTAGAACAGCAACTGGCAGTGCTCAGGGGTGTCTCCTGTGTATTTCTTTCTATGTGTTTCTCCATTTCTTTTTCCAAACTTGCACTGGATTTTATTTAGAGGAAAAGAGATTACTATTAGTCTATTTATAAATRTATTCTCCTCCCACTCCAGAATTGTCAGAGATGGTGACCTTAAGGGAAGTTTTTGGGTATCAAGTTGCAAACCCTATAAGTAATGCTTTAAGGGGAAGAAGGAGCAGGAAGTTGCACATGTCTGATTTTTTTCTACAATATTGATCATTCTCCCAGTGCTGCAGGTCCTCTTGGGAGGTTCAGAGTGATAAAAGCATGTTTTTCTGGGTGGAAAGGCCTTCTACTGAATATCAATATAAAAATGGAAAAAAATTATTAGAATTGCTGTTCAAATAGTGGGTTTGTCAGGACTTCAAATATTTTAAAAAGCAGAATTTGAAATAACTTTAGAACTCTTAATAATGTTATCCTGATGTACATTTCGGGTGCAAATTAAGTGCAAAATGTATCAACTGATCCTTAAAAAATGTTACCATACATGTAGAGAAAGATTCACTCAGTTAAACTTCAGAAGCATCTCTACCTCATCTGTTTCCCAAATGCCAAGTGCCTAATTAAAATATTCTTTCAAGAACATTTCTGCTKTATATTTACTGGGTATCAGGTATCTTTAAGACTCATTTTGTGTGGGATTTTTGCAGACTTCACCTTGTAGAGTGTTAGGGGTGTTCTGCCACTAAAAATTATATGGTAGCAAWTACTGTATGTTGCAATCCTAAAAGGGGCTCTTTTAGGATTTCTTCAGCTTTCTTCTTAGTTGGCTAATTATTACTGGCAGTTTCCAGTATTTGTTCCTGAACAGCAAAGATTGCACCAAAAAAATTGGGTTTGTAACAGTGCAGGCTGTGAGTAAATAGGAAAATAATTTATGAACTAAAGAAATAAAATCGGTCCAATGGCCTTCCTCTGTATGTAATTAATCCACTACCTAATTAAAATACATAACATTCACAGACTGTTAACAGAATGTTCTGAATTGGAAGGGACACACAGGAATTATTGAGTCCAACTTTTAAGTGAATGTCTCCTATGGGGATCAAACTCCCAACTTTGGTGTTATCAGCACATGCTCTGGTCAGCTGACCTCATCTCATAGGATTTATGACATATTTATGACATTTTCTTTATTATTGGGCTTCATAACCTTTCCCAAAAATTTCTAAATGCTATTTCAGGCATGACAAGTATATAAAAACTATGTCATCTTTATTTATATGTATATTCTACATTAAAGAGCAAACCAAAGAACCCAACCAAAACTAAAACAGTGATGTACAGATAATGGCATGGCTATACCATAAAGATCTCTAAGATATATTTACTTCCCAAGCTAATAACCTTTCATATTTCCCCATTTTATCCGCAATCTATCCTCTCATCTGCCTCCACTGGGACCASTWTTCATGTTCCAAACCGTGGGGCAGYTATCAGAGAGYTCCCATTATTATAATTTTATTTTCAAAAWGACAACTTGCCATGAAACATGCTGAGTATTTATGAATTCTCATGTGAAGGGAGTGATGAGTAGCAGACACATGGTCTGAAGGCACTGCTTTTGTAAGGAATCCTTGGCTCTCTCTTGCTGCTCCAGTGACTAATTCCTTCCCCTTCAAATGCCAAATTTGTCATAGGAGCAGAGCAGATGACTGGGGGGACAGAGAAAAAGTCACGTACCCAACTTTGGTGGTGAAGATGAAAAAATAAATTGCAAGGCCTATTTGCAAGGCCTTGGCAGAGTCCTGACAGAAAGATTTTGAAATGGAGAAAAAGGACAAAGATTTGGTTTAATATATTTTATTGATACAGGAGGAAACAGGTGCTTGTGAGAGAATAAAAATGAAACTCAACACACTTGCCATATTTGATGTTGCATTGTGCTTAAAATTTGTGGGCAGGTAAATATTTGTCTTCCATGCCAGTGTAGCCCATCTGAAAAATCTTGAAAGTAATTCATCTTGCTGAAAGGAAAATATTGGCAGTTGTCACGTCAGGCTCCCATCATAGAATGGCTGAGTTTGGAGTGGGCCTTAAATATCACCTGGTTCCAGCCTCCCTGTTATTATGGCTGTTCTCAGTATTTATGATTGCTCTCAGTATTTATAATTCTGTGTCTAAACAACCTGACAGGGAGTGGGCAGACTGGCAACCTTCAGAAAATCAGAGCTGAAGGATGTGAGACACATCAAAACACAAAACTGTGTGAGCAGCCAGAAGAACACAACCAGGCTTTGGAGAGCTTGGCACATCACGGTGCCAGCCCTTCTTTGTTATCAGAAATGGCAGCCCCACTGCTCCTTTTTTGATCCTCAGAACATGCAGCTAATAGCCAAATTTTCTCTTTTAAAGCAGCTGTTTGAAGAAAGGGATATGATTAACTAAAAGATGGGCAATCAACTCAGAAATGCCAGAGACAGAGAGATGAYGTCACTCATGCCTCTTGCAAACATTTCATTCTTTAAATAAATAAAGGACAACACCTTCAAACTGTATATTTCAACACTAGATTGGCAGCTGTGAGGTRGAGAAATGTTTTTATATTCTCAGTGACTGTTTATTTTATATTCAGTATCTTTCTCAGCATTTGGATGTCAAATTGCTCTTTGTCAGTTGTACAGTWTGTACAATTTTCCCCTTTTGCTCAGAACCATTCATAATTCATTGCCTGGGTTTGACTAACGATATTCCTCGTGAATTTACAAATAAGTGAAATTTCTTATACTCTAGTGGCTCCTTGTGGAGTTGCCTTTTTTAGGCTAAACTGCACATGACTCACTGTTTGTTCAAGGGGTTTTCTTCTACATCTGCTATAATGTAAATACAGGTTTTGATTCTTAAGTAAACAGCTAGGGAAAAAATCCCCCAAATTCTTAAAGACAGAAGTCCTTTATAAAAGGMAGTTCAACAGTTTCATTGTATGCATTTTCAAACTGATTTGTTGCTTGTTTTTTTGCCTGACTTTTTATTCATTGTGTGTTAGCTCATTAAAAAAAAGGTGCATAAATAAAATCTTCCAAAATTTAAATGACAGATGTACAGGGCACTTAACTGGCCTGAACCCCATGAATATATAAAAACTGCTTTACCAAAATTGAACTATCTCTTTGCAACAYCATTGCTTTGTTTCTATCAATCCATCCCATCCTCTTTTGCTTGTTTCTGTGATGTACGTGACAAAATGAAAATCTTCTTTCACAGAGTAAGAAGCAAACCTTYCAGAAATTGATAATTACTCATTTAGGCAATGAAATCAATATGCAAAACTTCAAACCTTGTAGCTTTTGCTGCCCAAATGGTCCCTGGGATTAAGGAATTGAATAAAACCCAGATAATGGATGTGGGCTGGTAAYTGCTGTTTGCAGATTGGGGCTGTGGGGTTCTGAGTCAAGGAACACAAACTGTGTTGCTCAAAATCTAATTTTGTATTGCTTCCTAAAGTCTCACCTGCAGTGTTCAAGAGAATGTGGCTTCACCTGAAACAAAAATTGCAAGGATTACATGTTTTTAATGTTTAAAGCCTTACCAAGGAGACTTTTGCCAACAATTTTGTGACATTACTTCCCAAACATGGGAGATGCTGTCCAAGCTCTTGGCCTCAGTGTAACACAGGCTTCTGTAGTGGCTCATGAGTAAACATAAAATGTATTTCATTTTTTTGCTGTGCTTTGGGTTACAGCTGAGTGAAGAGGAATTAAGGAAAGCCAGAACAGCAACATGAGACACACTAGCTGGGTAAAGAGGAGATCCACAGACATCTAATTAAAATATCTGATTGTAGATCTTTGATTATTTACTCTTCAAAATCCCACTGCAATAAAAATTATCCAAGCAAAAAACACAGACAAATTCCAAATAAGTACAAAAGCAGCTGCTGTTAAGTAGTTAATTTAGACTTAGACAAGCCTTTAAACTCTTTCACAACTTATCATAAAAGGGACAAAACATTTCATCTTTCAGAGGCAGCAACTGAGACTGTGATGTTATCTTTCTTATGGCACGGCTTTGAACTGTGACATTTATTCTGACTTCCATCTTCATTCCYATTCCTCCCCTTCATGCTGAAAGAGAATTTTGCTCGTATTTGCAGATATTCTTTTGTAACTTTTATTCAACCTTTACCTTGAGGCTTTCTTTTTCCCCTTAGGAAAGTGTTTTTTTGAAATTTGATCAATTGAATTTCATGATCATTTCTGAAAAGCAAAGAGCACTTTATGACAGCTTTATCTCTGCAACAAAGAGYGTGTGTTAGCAGAAGGGATGCCACCGAGGGAGATTCAAATATTTTAAGAATTGTCACTGCTGGACTGATCCAGTCTGCACGGAATCATTTGAGGACATGGAGGTGAAAATCTGAGCTGTTGCTCAGRCCTATCTAAATACAAAGCTTTTGTAACAATTTTAACAGAGCTTGGGCTCTGCCCCTTCCTTTCAATTGTTGTCCTTCACTGAAAAGATAATTAAGAGATTATCTAAGAAAATAAATAAATAAAAACGTGAGTAACAATGCCTTTTTTTCAACACAGGGAGCACCAGATAAGGGGACAGAACAGAAACTGGTGACAGGACAAAACCATCAGGTGACTGTGAACAGAGTGTGATAGACAAATGGGATGATTTGAGCTGCTCAGATTTCCAAAAGCAATTGGAAATTGCTCCATGCAAGTGCAACAGGTCTGCAGAACAAATCTTTGTGTCTGAGAGCAGCAGAGAAACCTCTGAGCAGAAAGGGCACAGCTCAGAGGAGGCTGAAGAGATGTATTTTAACAATGCTCCTAAAAATGAAGTAGCAAGGGAGAAACATAAATCTATTTAYTGGGAGGAAATCCAGGAGTTTGGATGAAGGGCCATGTCCTCTCAATTCTCCTCTTCCCTAAAGCAGACACAGCTGTTGCTGTGGCATTTGAAGAACCCAATTATTTCTCCATTTCCCCCTTCTCCCTCCTCTGCCATGTTCCCTATAATTGCTTCCTGTGTTTTCACACGAACAGGAGTTTGTGAAGAAGTCAAAACYTTAAAGCCTGCCATGCTCCTTCTCCTTCCCAGGAGAATGAATTCCTCTGCTGTGCCACTGAAGGAGGAGGTGAAGGAGTCAAAGCAAAAGCAGAGAATGTGGGGGCTCCTGGAGCAGTGCAGCATTCCCAGGCAATTGTGGGCTCCTCACTGGCAGAACAATGCAGTGCCCAATGCCTGGATTTAAGTCTCTCCTTTGTCTCACCTTAAAAGTCCTCTCTAAAGTCTCACCTAAACTCTCCTAAAGTCTCACCTTAAAAGGTGTCACACTAACAAGAAAAAAAAACCCTAGCCATACTAAATGGATGGAAATCATTGAAACAATTCCAAGAGAGARAACCTGTAAGATTAGACTGAAAACTGAGAAGAATTTCTTTTTATTTTGTTCATATTTTCTGAGCTGTCCACTTACCACAATAAATACAACTGTATTTTTGAAGCCCCTGCTTCTGCTACTTTTGAATTTTTTGGGAAGTTTCTATGGCAACATCACACGGGTTCATCAAAACAATTGGCATTAACTTTGTTGACTGATTCAGCATCTCAACCTGTTGGTGAAAAGCACTGGGCCTGTTACTGCTCTGGTTGCTGTTCTGAAGCCTTTTGTTCAGTTTGATGTTCCTGCATTGTTCTGTTTAACGACAGAAAACCACTGAAAAATAAAAATTTTATTAGAGAAATATTTATTTTTAATATAGGGTTTCTTAAAGTTGCTGATTGCTGTAGGATTTATCTAAGAAAYGGGTGGGAACAATATGTTTCAGTTAATGAATTAAGGAGTCTTGTTGCATAATCAMGAAAGGAAAAATTCCAGGAAAAAAGCAGGGATGTGCTGCTTTTCATTTTCTTTAGGGAATGCCAAACTATGCCAGCTCTTTAGCTAACACAGATTAGGTTTTTTTTGCACTGCCTGATCCTCCTGCTTCTTTCTCTCCCACATTTTGCCATCCTTCCTTGGGAGAGGAGGGAAATCTCAGGCCAGGTGCCTGTCCCACCTCCCAGAGCAAGAACAGACAATGGGATTGAGCAGAGCTCCCAGCTGTGAGRCCCTCTCTCCACATCAAAGCAGAATTTATTCTGCAGGGACTAAAACACATCTAAAAATCACAAGAAACTGTAGTGGTCCTTTTTATATAAAAGGATAAATAGAGCATTTTATTAACACTTTTTGCAGCAACAAAAGTGACACAGTCCACATCTTTTTCATTAAACACAGCAAAAGCTATGGTCACGTTTTACATCACTTTGAGGCACAAAGCAAAATACTTCTTTTCTTAAGGTCAAGGTATGATTTGCATTTAAAAAAAAAAAAAAAAAAAAAAGAGAAAAGGAGAAAAAAAATCCAATCCTCAAGTTGTATATTGCGGTAGCAGGGTTTCCAATCACTAGCACAATACAATGAACAGACCAAGAATCCAGAATGGATTATTACATACAATAATAATCATTTGATTGAATCGAGAAATGGATCGTCATCATCGTCATTTTTAGAGTATTAAGAAGTGGTCTGGTGTTGCTAACTCCAGTTGGTTCGGTTTGGTTTCAATCCCAACAACCCCAAGTATATACAACAAGCTAAATGAAGGTTAAATATATTTCTCTAGAAGATTATGCACTTGATAATGCATTGCACTTATTGCTTGGTACACTAATGTTGCAGTCACTGTTGAGTTATGCTAAAAAGACAAGCGTGGCGCTTGTTGGCTTCTTTCAACCCAACACTAGTTATTTACCACTTTGGTTTATTGTGAGTTTTTATGTCACTCATATTCAGTGTCCATCGTTATTATTAGGTTTGATYGAAAGACAAATACATCTTTTCTTTCAGGGATTTCTAAAATAACATTTTTCTATAGTTACAGTATCTTCAATAAACTTATATCTATGTATACAACTGTGGCACGATGTGTAAAAATATGAAAGCTATTAAGGGAAGAATAAGGGTTAAATTATTCTCTGTTTCTTCTATTGGTTTCAAAATATTCTGCAAAACAAATGCATCCTTTTTTCATAGGGCTACTTGTTCATAATAAACTTCTCTTTGGAATTTTGTAAAAGACTATATATTTTTTAAATGTTATATTGGGGTTTTTTTTCCCTCTCTAAAGACACCTGTACAAATTCAGAACATACTGCAAAGAATAGAATAATAAAGCTTGTTTTTTGATAAAGGGATTTGCCAGGCTGCCTGAAAAGTCAGACTTAATATWGTTTTTACATTGTTTTTTATATTAGCTGATAAATGCAGGGARGAACATGACAAAGTCTATAATTTCATGAGGTTCTGCAAAGAACAGAAATAAGAATTTGTGCCCAAACATTCAGTATAAAACTCCTAAATAGCTCCTTTATTCATCACAGAGTAGCCTGCAGCATGTAATCACGACAAACATACAATATGCCCTATTTGTTCTTTAGGCTTGACACAATTACCAGCAAAGGGAACTGGATCAATCCTCAAAAAAATGCCTCGGACTTAACCTTCCTCATTTAAGGAAGTTCTYGTCCTGGACTGAACACACAACTCCTACATTGCACTGAGTAAATGTGTGTCTTCAACACAATCTCTTTCAATACAGTGTAACAAATATATAAGTGCATTTTTTTTTAAATGATCAAGTAGTTTTGGCTTTCTAAAAAGAGCGTTAGATGTGCCAACTCGGTTGCTTCGTTGTGCTTTTATCTTTTAATTATGAGTTTTAGCTCTTGTATACTGTAAAGGATCTAATTGCCTCTATAGTTTTGACCAGTAAACCCTTAAAACTCTAATGTTTATAGAACAAATATAATCTAATGAAAGTGATAACATCACAACTCATACAGATTGCACTTTGATGTATTTTTTTTTTTTTACAGTAAGACCTTCCTGTTTGATATGTGTTTACATGTTTATACCACATTTTATTTTCCGTGTGCAAACAATCACAATGAATTTAATCACAAACACTACAAAATATACCAAATATTTAGGTCTGTTATGAATAATCTCTTTCCTTGTAGGTGTATGAGTCTTGTACTTCCTCTTGTACAAATTCCTCTTTTTTCTCCCAGCCATTAGGCCAGCCACCATTGACCTGGGTCGTAGCACCGTAAGACTTGGTGGTACCATAATTTACATAATTCTGAGTAATGTCCCCCGTCTCTTCAGCAAGTTCATCTTCGTGAATAAAGCCACATTTCTCTTCACTTGTCTGCTCAGGGTCTGCCCAGGGCTGTTTCTCTCCTGATGCAAATATGCCATAGAAGATTACACCTCCGTAATGGACCAGAGCAGCGATGAGGAAGACGTACTGCCATTCTTCACGYGTCTGAAAAGGAGAAATTTGGGAAATCAGAGCAGCACGTGGACTTACCCAACTCTTCTGAGCTGGAATATYTCAATCAGGGGTTGAGGTTGTAATCAGCACAGCTAAAACATTTAAGAGCCTATTATATAATTATTTATAGCCATCTACCTCTGAAAAATTTATCAATCCAGAAAAGCATCAACCTCATGGGCATGTAGTGAAGCATGCCTCAAATCTGCAAGCCCCAGACTCCAATGTGGATATCCTGGCAAGCTGAATTATRGAAAGGTCTGTTCCTCGAAACCAATAGCATCAAACTGGAGGATTTCAAAGCTGTATTTCCATTTACCTTGTTCTTTGTCATTGCTCCAACAATTATAGGGCAAACCATTCCAGACAAGGTCCCGACTCCATTAGAAATCCCCATTAAGATGCTRGCATACCTCGGGGCAATGTCTAAGTGGTTGACATTGAATCCTGCAATAGAAAGGTCAGTGAACATTCACACCAAGAGCAGAGCTCACTTCAGTCGAGAAAAGTGACACTTGGTGTTTTCATCAAACATATTTTAATATAAAGAATTTTCATTTAATATAAATAATAATAAATATAAATAAATATATTAATATAAACATATTTGTATATTAAACGTATTTGTTATATATCTTTCTTTGTCCCTGTAAGAYTTACAATGCTTAAATATTCCTAGAAAGGCTCTGGGTTTTTCATTTCCTTTTAAGAATACATTAGAAAGGGATGCCAGGTTTATTTTCTTCCCAAAATTGCAGTTTGAAAAATGCCAGAACCTCCCAGCAGTGCCTGTGTGGAGCAGAGTACCCAGAAGAGATTCAGGCAGGGAGAGAGTTCCTATTTCAGTGTCCCACATGACTATTTCATTCTGTAAATAACACGTCATTTCTTCTTCCTGTTTGTAAACATTCCTTTCCTACTGTCCACATTTTTTCTTTTTGTCACACAGACCAGCAGAAGAGAGTTCTTTTCTCTTCCACAGTGGTAAATTAGAGTAAAAAGACAGAATTTATAACTGAATTATTAATTAAGTTTTATATTTATTTGTTCTCTTGCATTTTCAGTGGTTGAAAATGCATCAGTAGCTATTTAAATAATCTAAAGAAGCTAATTGGGAGCTAATTGTTCCAAAAATAGGTACTGAAGTGAGCAAAACCAGAAACCAAACCTTTGGATTCAGGAAGATAATAAAAGGGAAAAGGCAGGCAGCATTATATGGACAATTTGGGGAAAGTGCAGTACACTGCCCAAGCTGTCCTAAATGGGAATGATCCCTTGTAAAACACATGAGATTTGATTAGGGGAGAGTTTAGATGTTTGGCACRAAATGAAAGAGAGCCTGCTTGAGACATAAGGAGCCAGCATGGGAGAGGATACGAAAATCWCAGTGGGAAAGCAAGGAAAGGCCGTGTGACTTGTGCTTGGGGAGGGGAAAGGCAAAGAGCTGATGAATCAGCAGGAAAGGGGAATTATAATAGCTGGATTGTAACTCAGAAAAAGAATTCCAGCAATTAGGCCCCAAAATAAAATAATCTAATACTCTAACAGGTCTCAAAATAATTAAATAATACAATACTAGCAAAGCAATAACCAACACGCAGTGGGAAAAATAATAAAATGCTTCCACTTGAACAAAGATGTGCAAATTTAGGTATCRTTGTGTAATACCAGCCCATTTGTCTTCCATGTTTGATTTCTAGAAAAATCTATACTGTACATTAGCATCTTAATGAGAAGAAAGTCTCATTTGCTGCAATGAATATGGAAAAGATTGAATGATTTGAACAGAAATAATCTGAACATAAAAGATGTAATTCTGAGTGTGCTTTCCTTTGTAATGGTCATAAATAATGTCCTTTGGGAATTCCATATTGAGGGGGCTTTTTAATTACTATCCATGAATAAAAACAAAGCTAAATGTTCTATCTCTTAAAATAAAGCTGTTTAGTAATAATAGTAATATACTCTTACCAGATATGGCAAATCCACTAAAGCCTACAGCAAGCACTAAGAATGAAATGGCCACTCCTTTGCTGTGTGAATATCCCACCACGAGAAGAAGAGTTGCTTCCATACCAAAACCTGGTGAAAGAATAAATAAAACCAGGATTTAATTCCCTCTCAAATACTGCAGGCCTTAGGATGCCATGATATTTCATAGGAACACAAATAAAATATCACCTAAGAGCAGGATATAATCAGGTATTCCTTACATCTCTAAAAAAACACGCTTTTCCTCTCTCAAATAACCCCGATTTTACTCTTTGTATGCTAATTTATTGTTACTCCCTGTCAATTTTTAAATGAAAATAAATACTTTTGATGTGGCGAGGTCATTCCAGCCAGCTCTCGTGGGAACACACATTTAACCTGCTTGTGAATTTTCCAGCCCTCATCACAGCTAAGGTACAGCTCATGTGGCTTTAGCACCTCAGAAATCAGGGATGTAATCTCAGGAATTTGTCTGGATTCTCCTGGTGTAGAGGGTTCTTAGCTGAGTGGTTAAGACTGARTAAGTGGCTAAAAATAGGTAAATTGCCCTCCAAAATCTCATCTGTTTCCTTAATGCTGTAAATGCTTTTTCAAACACCAAATAACCACATCAAAATCGGGAACAGGAGCACCTGTGCTTTCTTTTATTTAGTAACAACACCTGCACTACATAATAAATGCAGAAAGTGTTGCTTCCAAGTACAGACAACCTTGCAGTTTGTTTTTTTTTATTCTGTACAGAGCACAGTATGAACATCCAATCCCTCCAAGAAACTCTGAAATAAAATACAAAGTCTTACCTCCACAGTTCATTATCTTTCTCACATTGGTTGTTGAAACAATCTGCCTGCTCCTTAAAAAGTCTGCAATTTGTCCCCCAATGGGGACAATAATTGTCATCACTAAATGCGGCACGGCGGATAAGATACCCACCTGAAAGCAGAATCAGAATTAGCAAAGAATAAACCATCAGAAAACCTTGATTCTTCATTTTCTGAAGCGTTCAGCCACTAATTAATTATTTCTTTTCAACGTCAGATTAYGCATTGAAACTAAAAGTCTTTGGTTATGAAATTAATAAAACCGGTTATGAAATCAACAAACCTGGTGATATGAACRYTTWATTTTACTTCATTTTAYTTCATTTTATTTCATGTACTACAGTGAGAATTTTTAAGAACCTCTGACGCCATGACACTTTTTGTTGACAGATTGTTTTCAGAGTTCGTATTTAGGCTAAAGCCTTTTCCCTCCATCATTTATCATCCCTCTGTCCTTTCTTTTCAGACAATTTATGGTCAAATGTGTAAAACTGAATTGCTGGATTTCTGTTGGTGTTCAGCWCAGTTTTGCAGCCTCACATGCCCAGATTCCCTGAGGATCAGCCCCTCATGCACAATGAGCGTTTGAATTTCACTGAAGCTTCAAACTGAACGTGGGCAAAAGTTATGCCTGAAAAAACTTTATATGCAGTGAACGATAAAATACTTAATATCCATTGGTTGTGTTCAAAGTGCTGTACACACACAGTACTTTTGTGATGGCTGTTCCTATTTATTATGTGAGTGGATCCATATTTACCTTACAGGTTTGATCCGAACTTCACACGGTTCTTGGGTCACCCCTAAATCTCACATTTTGCCAACATCTTTTCTCCTTTCCGAATGAAAAAGGGGGAGCAGCTCTCACCACATTAAAGAGGCACTTAGGAAGGTGATTAAATATGCTTTCCTTCCTAGAAGGAGGTGGCCCTGCTTTTTAAAAAGCACCTGGAAAAATCCATTTGCCAA
>NW_026623812.1:128371-133393 GCF_030028575.1 Malurus melanocephalus | reverse complement strand
TTTTAGTTCACTGACTCGTGCTGGTCAAGGAAACAGGAACTGGGATGAGTAAAGTTTAAGATGTAAATCCGTGATAAAACCACAGAACAACTTTCTTTCTTATTCCTCATAAATACTACAAAAGTAGCTCTGATATTTACTTAGTTAAGACAAAACTTCACATTTTGTTTTACATACCTTGCTTATTTCAAATCCAAACACCTCCTCAAAGTAAGCAGGCTGACTAATTAGCAGCAAGTAAAAAGTCCAGCTTCTACAGAAGTTTGCAACTATTATTGCATAGACTGGCATGGATGTAAAAAATTTTCTCCACGGTGTTTTGTATTTCTGAAACACAGAAAGGGGATGCAGTTAGCATGTGATCATTGTCAAATATCCATCTTTCTTTTCATATAAACATGAACATTCATAGACATAAGTCCAAAATAATAATGTCTTTAAAAGACAATGATGTTGTATGTAAGGCAACAGTCAGATTTTACATTGCAACTACACAATTTCATCCAGATTTATTGCAAAAAGGCATTTCAGCATTTAAATCTTAATTGAAGTATTCTGCTTTCTTTTTTAACTGCTTGGTAAAACTGCTTGGTCAACATTTTTTTTGTTTGTTTTATTGTATTTTTAAAATAAATTGCATAATAAAAAACAACAACAAAAAAAAAGACAGATGGACAATCCTGCTGAGTCCCAGCACCTGTCCACSAGCCCAGAGTTCTGCCCATCTGTGTTGATCCAAATACAGGATCCATACCCAGAAAAGTGCTTGAAAATCACTTCAGCAAGAATTCAGGCTGGATTTAATCTACTATTGGTTTGAATATTGGCTTTTCCTCAGAGAAAAGCAGCCCATACATGGATATGTGCAATTCTTTGTATAAATTACACTTAAGTCAGAGGTAAGGATTAATTCACTTAATTAATGGGAAGCCAGAAAATTTAATGTGATGGTACGGGAAGAATTTCAGCTTAAATGTTTTAGAAGCAACTGAACTATTGATACAAAGTAATCACTTTTAAAAAAAGAAAAAAAAAGGTGATTTTTTAAATTGAAAAGCCACAATAAAAAATAGACAGAAATTATACAGCCCAAATTACAATTGCATGGACATCCTTTGAAGTAGCTCACTTCAACATCAGATTTTCAAAACCATGAGCACCACTGAATGCTATTGAATATCAACAGAGACAGTCCCTCAATGACACCTAAAAATGTCAGCTATCAAAGAAATTACTCTGTAATATTTTCAGTTCCTTGTTTAAYATGGAACAAAGTTTTTCATTAAGACAAAAATTGTTCATTCCTGAGTTCAATCAAGAACCAGGGTTCTGACTAAATAAAAAACATAATGAGGGTCTACTGGGAATGAACAGTGCAAAAATTTAAGCAGATGAAGTGAGGTTTAAACAATTTTTTTTAAAATTTTTCCTGAGTCAGCAAATATGGCAATAATTTCTTTAAAGCTTTCAGCAGTTACAGAAATAAATTATTTAGCATTATAGGAGTGTTAAGTGGCTGGAAAATTCTGAGTTCATATGAGGTTTTTAGCAGTTCTTGAGAGCTAAACCAGGACAGAACTCTTCAGATTATAAGAGGCTTGTTTCCAGCAAAATTACTGCAAAAATGGGAAATGTTCTTATGGATATCAAAGCATGCTCCATTGCAACTTTCTGGCAAAAGAAAAAACACAAAACAATAAGGACTGGCATTTTCTGATGTTCTGGGGACCTCAAGAAACACTGAATAGTGCTTTTTCTGCTGTTTGTTTTTAGGGAGAGGAAAACCTTCCAGAAATTACTGTATAGGAAGGAAACTAACTGCTTGGAGTCAAGATGCAAAGAAAAAAAAATCTAAATAAAGCTGCAGTTTCAAATAGGAAGCTGTACCTCTTTTTTATACTTTGGAGCAGAAAAAGAGGCATTAATTCCATGAGTCATCTGCTGGAAGAACTGGAACCTGTGCTCTCTGGGTGCAAAACCAGAAATACACCAGCAGATTTCAGATCTTCCCACCCTCCAAAAATGCAGCTGTTCCAATTGTGCTTTTTGGTGTTAAACAAGAGTGATTTTTTGGTTGGTTTTTTTTTTATTTACTTGGGTGCTGGGATTTTTTTCTTACAGAAAAGGATGTGTGAGCAATATTCTTACTTCCATTGCACCGAGGAGGTTGGCACTCTCTCCAATGCTCTCTTCTATGTATCTCCTTTCTTCATCTGTGATCGTRGGGTGCTTGGCAGGGCTCTCATATGAAACCAAAAGCCAAAACATGTACCAGACTATACCAAAGCTCCCTTTGGGATGGAAAGAAAGACTTTGAAAAGAAACGTACAGTAAAGCAGTGAAACAAGGAAGAAAAATCTGAGAGGAATTGYGACAAATTTAAAAGGTCAGTGCTTCTTTACTGAGTTATCTCAGTAGAGGTAACTCTGCAACAGAGAGTTTGATCCTGTGAATAACACTTGTGCAAAATTCATGCAGGGCTGGAGCACAGTGAGGTGTTCTCTGCTTCATTTACAGGATGGTTTCACCATAAGTGAATATTCACTGATCTTGACATAAATTTGTGCAAGGCAATGCAAGGAAACTGCTCCCATTTCATCCCACCAAACTGTAAATGAAGGTCCATTCTGCCTTAAGATGCTGTTTGATTAGTTTGATTACTGCACTACATTTTTTTATCAGCAAAATAGAAGACTCCAGGATTTTTTTCAACATAGCTATGCACTTCCTGARTAGTTTATTAAATTTCTATAGCATAAATTTCTATAAGGTTTCCACCTGATTCACATAAATGCAGAATGAATTCCCTCGGGGAGTTCTTTTCCATCAGTGCAGGTTAACACAAGTGTGGATAAAGTTATGTAGGTCCTCAGGTAAAAAACGGGACAATTTATTCAGGGCAGGGACTCTAAATTTGCAGTTTTATAAATGTTAAGGTAAGCAGAGATAGATCTGAGCACAGATCTGCACAGAWTCTGCACTGCTTGTGCTGAAAGGGATGAAGAGTTTGCTCCTCTTCTCATTTCCTACACACTCTTCCCTTTAAATCCTTTTCTTCCATTGTTCTTTTYCCTGGCCTGTATTTTTAGCTTTGCAGTCCCACTTCTCTGGGCTTTTTTGTCCTCTTAGCAGTAGCTTTCCCATTTTTAGAAAGGGCAGAGAGAGGTCACACAAGGCTGGAGCGAAAGGAGCAGAAATGCGTACCATACACATAGAACACAGAAGACCACCCCGTGTATTGCACTAGAATCCCAGCTAAAGGCATTGCAATGACAGCTCCTGCATAGGAACCTACAAAACAAGACAAGTAGATGAAAAAAAAAAAAAAAAAGGAGAATAAAGTCAGTTTCAAACCAGGCGCCCATTGCGAACGAAAAAAAAGGCAAAAATAGGAAGTTACTTACCACAAAAGGAAGTGGTTGCTAACCTACTTCTTTCTAATGGGGGGGCCCACTTGCTCCAAATGCCGTGGCAGGCAGGGTAGGTGACCCCCTGGGGAATGGGTGTGCCACAAGTTAGCTAAAGCTGATCAGTTCATCATCGTCTTTGCATGAGCTGTTTTCATTTTTAATCGCTACAGACAAAAAGCTGAGAACGCTTTGCACTTTCATAGCAAAGTCCGAGCGCAGCCACAGAAAAAAATTCAACGTCTACTCGAGTTGAAATGGGTTTTGCACAGCACAACAAATCATTTAAGAGATCTTATGAGACARATATAAAACACTTTGCCTTTTGCTCCCCCTCCCACTTCCAGGAAAAGGAATTATTTGCAATTAATAGAAGAGGAAGAGTATTAGTGCACAAGAGCCACAGTCAAAAAAAGGGTTAAAACAAAGACCCTCTGAAGAATTTCTATTGCAGGACAGATTTATCCAACCCTGATTTTTTTTTTAACCAACATTTAAAGTATAATTTGGGAAATACATATTAAACTGCCACTGCTCTAAAATTAGAAAATAAGATGTGTAACAGCTTAGAAATATAATTTTAAGAGAGAAGTTTTTCACTCTGTCTTTAACAAGCCTTCTTGAGCACATAAAGGAAATAACTGACTGGTGTAATTTGACTTGATTTTAAACCAGCTGCATTTTAGGTGACTCTATAAAACCAGCCTTTAACTCAGCAATAGAAAAACTCAACTTGCAGTGTTGAAATTTTAGAAAATGTAATATGAAATGTACAATAATTGTCCATGAAATTCCTGATTAAGAATTATGGTGTATGCATACACACCATATATAGATTATATAGGTTATATGGATTCACTTTTCTCCTAATCTGATTTTTTGTTTCTTCTGCAAAAAGTAGAAAAAATTAACAACTTCTTGCAAATATTGAGGGCATCACAAGTGTTGAGATTATGACCTTCAATATTCAGAAAGTTGTAAAAAACCTTTTGCTGTTTTGGGAGAAGATCCTGTAACCAGTCTCATGTTCCTTTCAGTATTTTACCATTTWAAAAAAAATATATAAAGATGTAATCAAAAGATTGCCATGATTTATCATCAACCTTTTTCCAAAAGTCTTGTTTGGAATGTTTGGCATTTATAATTCCTTTGAACAGTATCCGAGAAAGGTGTGAGTCTACAATAGCTATTTTATTTTGTAATTACCCACTTCTCTTCCTCTCATCTTTGCAGYCAAAAGATGGATCACTTGCCAGGAATGGATCCAGATTTATACACACATRCTTCAAGAAATTGGCTGACAGCCACCTGAATTTCAGGCACATTCTGTACCCCCTTTTGGAATATTTTTATACAATAAAGTACATTGGTTAAAAGCAATTAATGCAGCAGAAGTTGTGTGACCCTGAGGAGCAAAGAAGCATCCATCACAGGACTAAAAATTTGTTGTTTTGGGAGGAGGGAGGGGAGGAGGAAGAGGAAGAGGAAGGGGAAGGGGAAGAGGAAGGGGAAGGGGAAGGGGAAGAGGAAGAGGAAGAGGAAGAGGAAGAGGAAGAGGAAGAGGAAGAGGAAGAGGAAGAGGAAGAGGAAGAGGAAGAGGAAGAGGAAGAGGAAG
>NW_026623812.1:114072-127481 GCF_030028575.1 Malurus melanocephalus | reverse complement strand
GGAAGAGGAAGAGGAAGAGGAAGAGGAAGAGGAAGAGGAAGAGGAAGAGGAAGAGGAAGAGGAAGAGGAAGAGGAAGAGGAAGAGGAAGAGGAAGGAGGCTCAAAAATTTTTTTCCCCCCTCTTTTAAATTATAATAAATCTCATATTCTTTCCAACAAAGACATGGCRTGGTCAGGACTGAAGCTATAACCTKAGRTTGTTATTAYATATTTATTCTGTGATGCTGCCCATCAAGTAACTGCTGAGAATTACACCAGAATAAGCCTTAGGCAGGATAGGGGCTCAGGAAAACTTCAGTGCTAAATGCAGATCCCACTCAGCCAGAGAACATTTTGTTGTGAAATATTATAGCTGAAGGAAAATCAAATAGCTGTAATTCACACATTGAAATCCCCAGTAACAAATTCCAAACAATTTTTTATTGTCCTTCCAAAACCACATTTGCTAGTTAAAGGCTGGCAAACATCCATCCAAACAACATTTAGGAGTTGTTTTATAATTTTTCCATACCTCTACAAGGCCCTGCAAGATCCTGACGAAGATGACRCATCCGTAGTGCACCCTGGCTGCAGATGGTATGAGCATGTTGAGGGAGGATGTCAGCAGAATAGCAGCACCAAATACTCTGCAAAAGTGAGAAAAAAGGGAAAAGGAAGTAACTTCAGTGTTGTTCCAATTGGCTTCTTCCACATTTATCAAATARATGTTCCCTACATGAGTTCTTCATGTGGGAATATTCTAACTTTGYTCCCATCTGGTGTAATAATCTCTATTATGTATGGGTAAGACCCAGGCCAAACATGGATGTATATTTTATCTATTTAGCAYGATTTCCTAAGGAAAAATATCTCATGCAATCACAGGTATAGATCTTGATTTCCCAGCAGACACCCATTTGCCTTTCATTTTCACCCTAATTTCAGCCAAATCTGATTCAATTCGCCACCCTCTGGAAACAAAATTAGAAATTGTCTGCAAAGGATTTGCTGAAACAGGTGGCCAGTGAAAGAGTTCCTCGTGTGTTTTATTTGTAAGAAAGTGATGCCATGCTCACTCCTTACAAAGCAGAATAGAATCCACTTTTATAAAACCCAAAAGCAGCAGGAAGAATTTCAGAGAGGTGGGGTTTTCTTAGACACAAGAGTTGATCAACCTGGAAACACATATCCATAGAAAACAGGTCATTCTTACTGCTGCTTTTTCACTGAAAATTGCTCATTTTGATTCTTCATATAACTTCAAATAAAGCACATCACACTGTCCAAATAAATGTCTGAAGTGGTGATTCGTTTTCAAAACTCCAGTGATTTGGCCGAATTTTGGTTTGATTCCATTAATATCCACCCTTCATCAGAGGAAACCTTTTTTCTAGCATATTGTGGGGTTTTTTTTATTTGTATAAAACTATGTAATGCAAATATAAATCTGATGACACACGACATCACGGCATCTGATGTGGAACTGATTTGACAGAACCCTTTGACCTCAGCTCATGTTCTTCACAAACTGGTACAGAGCTCTGAGTCAGTGATAAATGACTTATTTGGGCTAAAGATGCAGGATGAAAACTCAAAGATACAAAATTCCACATTCTGCACTGAGAGTGGCAGACTGAGCAAATCTCCAGACAGCAAACTGAGCGGATCCACTTCCATTTGACACATATTAAAGGGCATGGAGGGAAACTTTGCTAAATATCTCTTAATCTGGTCTCCTCACTGTGATCCTCATGACCTCCACCTCGAGTTAGACCACATTTCACATTTCACATTTCACATTCCACATTTCACATTTTACATTTCACTTTTCACATTTCATATTTCACATTTCACATTTCACATTTCATATTTCACATTTCACATTTCTGGCTCTGCTTGTCAACGTGTTCAATACTTTTGCTGGGACTGACTGGTGTATGTGTCTGTGCTGCACTTTGAGCATTATTTTGACCTGAATTCTCTCTCCACTCTTGATTTCTTTATTTGTAAGCYTCTACTACAAAACAACATGCAGTTCAATTCCTTTAATTCCTTCCATTTAATACCTCCATATGATCACACAAACTCCAGTGGTGCCTTGGCTTTCTTTGCTTATTTCCTTTATTTATTAATGAGAAGAGTTTGGGGTCATAGGAGCTTTGCCAGTGATTTTTACAAATTCTTTTAACAAGTTTGATCTTCCTGTTGGCAATTTTTAAAAGACCAATGGGCTGTAATTGTTCTAAAGGTTCACTGRGAAAATCCCAATTTGCTTGTAATGGGGAAGAAAGGACCATTTGGTTTGTAGCCTTTTCTCTCTCTTTTCTGAACAGCTTTTTAATTAAATGTCTAGTGCAGCAATATGGTTTTAAATTYGTGGCTGTGCATAGACTTGTTGGAGCAAATCCTCAGCAAGTGTGAAAGGGTGAATCATTTCAATCACTCTAAATCAATATTCCTGTTAAAATTGTGCAAAGACAGAATATTTTTAAWTWTTTTTTWAATGCCCTCTCTTTATAGGGATGATTTACAAATTGTTACATCAGGTAAGCATTTCTTCAAGGAAATTTGATCCAGTTTTTTTAATTTTGTGTCTGTCACAAATGAGAGCTGTGTTTCCCAGAATTGCCTCTGTTCTCATGTTCATGAAGAGAAACTCTTTCCTTGAGTTTGTTCCTTTCAGAAGACAAAGGAAAATGTAACTGAAGGGATGATCAGAGACACACTTCTTCCAGGTTAAAATCTTGCCTGTATTTGTTACACAAGTACTGGGGAATACTGAGTTACACCAGGGTGCAGATGATGAAATWATTCTGCAGGGTCACTTGTGAGTCAATTCTGTCTCTGAACTGTGCTTGATAGGAACAATTTCCCTTCTCCCCCCAAAAAATCTATGGATTTAAAAGCAGAATAAGCTTGAGTTAAATCGTGATTTTTGCAAGAAATGGCTTTTTAGACCTTTTTTTTTAAAAATGCCTTTTAAAAAGCATACATGGCTATTTCAGTGAGTCCATTTCCTCTATAATTGTTAATCAAGAGCAAATAAATCTTTCTACATTTCCTTTGCATCTCTCAGTGCACACTCAGAAATGTCACCAGTATTTCTTTGTGCTCTTTAATGTTGTTCCATGTATTTCCATAAATACTAGATTCTACCTAACAGAATATTGTGATATAATGCTCAGGTTTTGTATAAACTTCCTGGTTTATTGCTTGAAATATCTCACCTTACACTGTTTATCRTGATTTACATCAAATTTTGAGCTAYAGTCAGTCAAAATATATCTGAATGCAGTTCACATTTGAATACATTTAATTGGGAAGTGGAACATTCTGATTGTTCCTAGGGCATTCCTAAAACATTTTGCTGACTCACCCATCAAACCCTCCAATTGCATAATCCTTTTTTTTTTTTTCTGCTCACACTTTTTTCCCTGTCTGTTATGCCAGTGATTTATGACCCTTTATGTTTAATTTCTTCATCTTGCTCGATTTTGCGGCAATGTTATCTCCAGCAATGGGTTTTTATAAGACACAGCACCCTACAAAACACAGCTCACAGGGATTTTATGGAGTGTTCAGGGGAATGACACCACACCCCACTGCGTTTTTATACAAATATCTGTGATATTCTGATATCATATTGAGTGGAGAGCTCTTATCAGACTCATCACTTGTGTTTCCACAGCTTGGCTTGTGCAGGATTTTTAGGCTGAGCACAAATATCCCTGGAGTTTGGGTCTCTTACAGAGCGAGCCAAGGTTGTTCAGAAATCCTGAACCTGGCTGAACTTTCACTCAGAGCTATCCTCAGCCATCCATTTCATTCTGTGCACACTCCAAACCCCACAAAACATATTTTAATGCCACGGTGAGAATTAGGAGCTCGAGCAGACTGAAGGGAAACTCTGAGTGAATTACAGAGATAAAAGAGGGGAGAGCAATGACACTACCAGAATCCTTGACCCTTGTCTTTGGATGGAGTTAAAATGCTCTGACACATCTTCATGCAGAAAAATTCCTTTCTGACTCAAAATCAGCAACTCTGCAACTATCTCTAGAAGAAAATCACCATATACAGAAGAGGACAATAAATTCAGTAGTAGTAGGTCAAGGAGAGATGAAAATTCTCAGCAAATTCTGGTCCACATAAGTGACCAGAGGCAGTCTGAAAAAAAAAAAAATTATGCTTTGCTCATCTATTTCTATTTCTAGATTCAGTAGACTCAGCCCCCCCAAAAAAAGAATTTAACATGGATCTTCACTGTTTTGCTGCCATTGGCCTCAAAGGTCGTGAACTGTGGCTTGATCCTCCTGTAATATAAATACTAATAATAGCAAAATCATATTTGAATGCGAGACATTTGGGATGGGAGAAGAGAAAGAAAATTACTCTGACAGCTCAGGAAAAATGCTTAGAATGGAACGAGGTTGCAGGGGGAATGAATCTATTTGGGTTTGAAGCCAATTGGCTCGTTTTTTTCTCTTTGGGGACAAACTGAAGAGGAAGAAATATATTTATTTTCATCTCTGGATTTCCAATCTGTGCAGCAGCACTGCTGTCAGGCAGCTCCAGTTACAGAGCATTCTGCAGATATTGTTGTTCAGCTCAAAAAGTGAGCTCAAATGTCAAATTCTGAGTGCCAGATGGGTGCCCTATCAAGTTACATGTGGGATATATGAAAATAAGGGGAGGAATCCTTTTACCCCCACAACTGGAAATGAAAACTGCTGCAAGATCCTTTTAGGTGGGTATGAGGAGGAATCAATTCCTCAGCGGTCTGAATCCCCTGAATCCTTTTTTTTTGCCCATTTTTAATATATTTAATATAATTTAATTTCATATATTTTTTGAGTTAGATGTGGGATATCTGAAAATAAAGGGGAGGCATCCTTTTACCTCCACAACTGGAAATGAAAACTGCTGCAAGATCCTTTTAGGTGGGTACAAGGAGGAATCAATTCCTCAGCTGTCTGAATCCCCTAAATCCTTTTTTTTGCCCATTTTTAATATATTATATATATATATATATATAATATTTAATATATTATATATGATATATAATAAATATATATAAATATAGATAATGTTTTCTATTTTTATATCTTTTAATATATTTATATACTTCCACAACTATCAATGCCTCCATTCCCTGAATAATTGAACCCACCTTGAGAAAATGAAATTACAGATACCAAATGTGTCTTTTCTAAAGCATGTGAAGTACTTTAGCTACATTTGTCCTTTCAAAAAAAAAATTCAAATAGCAACTCTGTATGTTTAAAACAGATTTTTAAATAATTAAATAATAAGTTGCTGTTGTTTTTTAGATGTGTCAATATATGCTGTATCAGTGAATTATGAATTTGATTTCATTAAAATTCAAAATAATTAAAGAATAGTAAGTCTTGGTCACTGACAACTACAAAACACCATTGCATGTGTTTTCACAGATTTGCATGGAGAAATACGAAGGTACAGAAATTATTCAAATTAATTCAGGACTGTGACTGAATAGTTTTTACCTCCAAAACACCACTGATCATCATTTCATGGAAGATCCATCTACTGAATAGGAAAGTTGGATTATTTTGTTCGTTTTCTAGGGAATCATAGTGTGTGGGGGTGTGTGGGGGTGTGTGTGTGTGAAAGCATTTGGCACCACCACAATAAATTAAATTCAAAATATGATAAGGCAGTTTATTCTGACTGTGAAAAGGAACCTATGGAAAATGTAACCCATGTTCTTTTCTGAGGCACACAACCTCTGCATTTGAAAATTTTACATTAATATTGGTCACATTCTAGAGAATATTATTTTCATTGGATAAAGTGAGTGTRTTGAACAATTATTTTATTTGTAAACAGGGATAAAACATTTTTCCTATTCTTGCACATGCATCTCTTAGGTAAGGGTGGAAAAAAAAGAGGATTGAAAACCTGAGTTTTCTTGTGAAGTTTTCCCTACCTAGTTTGAAAATTAGGTGAAAAAATACTGTCATTATTTTAAAAATGACATTTATTTGGATTCAAGTTGGCGAGCTGGTTCGCCATTTTCCTTACAGAAACCATCTGAAATATGTTGAATAAAGACTTATTTTATGAAACATATAAAACATCTTAAGCTGTGTTCTGATTCTCCTTTGCTGCTCTTTCTTAAGCAGTGCTTGTTTGGGAGAGGAGCAGCTCTGAGCAGCACAATCTGTATCACATAAAGTGACTTTTTAGATTATTCTGTCTAAATATGAGCTCAAGATTTCTAAAATTTATCCTTTTACTTTGACTCCACCTACTGCCTTTCATCTGTCTTCTCCTACAAATGGCCAACAACTCAATGTAAATGTGATTATCTTGTATTTTATACAACCCAAAGAATATTTTGCCTGAGAGGAACTGCAAGGCTCAAAGCTGTATTAAATTCTTCATTTTTCCTGCTAAAATATAATGTCTAGGAAGAAGCAGGACAGGAGATAACTGGAATGGCTGTGGGCTTCTAGAAGCTTTTCAGAATTCTGCAAATGTTGTGGGCCATGGCAGTTTGTGATCAACGTTTTAACTTAGATTTGTCTTGGAATAAATAGAAATTTCAGGGGTTTAGGTAGAGCCTTTTAACACTTCCCTCCTTACAAAGCCCATATCAGGTGTGATGAGGGCCTTCCAAAATACAGATTTCCTGTTTGATACAGAACATGAACATTTCAATGACCCGAACCTGCTGTGGCTTCATCTGCCAGGTTTGAGGACAAACAAATCCCAAAATATTAAACAGTTTTAACAAAACAAACCATGCAAGGGCCTGGAAAAATCTCAGGTGGGAAATGCCATGCAGAGGATAAGTCGATGTGCATCAGCAACCCCAAACCCTTTAACTTTCTGYCTTCTTCAAACCCTACTACATACCACGACCCCAAATGCTTTTCAGGCTGTGCCTTGCATTGTTTGCTCACAAATCTATTTTTTGATGTGTCAGAGTGTATTTTATTAAGAATTTTTATTAAGAATATTTATCTTATCAGTCTGGTTGTCTTTTTCAGTCTGTAATCACGCTGATAACTCTTATTGGGATAACTTTTACTCATTTTTGTGTATTTTAAATTAACTAAGTTGAACTGAACCCACGATGGAGAGACAGTGTTTACTTATTCTGTGACATAAATAGTCATTCTGTTGGATGCTGTTGGATGGCAGCACCATTGCAATCGATGCTGAATGCAAAATGCTGCTGGGTCATTAAATTCAGATTTTTGCAGGTGCATTACACCATCCTTTCACCARCAGATCAGGTTCCATCTCACAAGTYACAAACATTTGCCCTACTTAGCAGTAGTTTCTCCTTTCCAGCTTTTTATTTCGTGTACCACTCTGTGTCTTCCACCCATGGTGTTTTATTTTAATGGTTTTAAACTCCTCACTTTCCCTGGYTGCAATCCTGCCTCCTTCCTTTGGCATCACAAAGCAAATCAGGTTCTCCCCACCTTGATGCTTTTTTTCCTCACTCATTTGCTCAATCCTCTCCCTTTCCTGTCTGAATTCAGCTGGGGAATCTCTCCAACTCGTGGTTTCATTTTACAACTGGTTACATCTTTATAGCTCTGGATAAAGCTCTGACTCATTCCTTCAAGCTCATTAGCTCTGGGACAGCTTGCTCATTAAATATGTCATCTAGATAATGTTTCAAACCAAGACCATCTCATTGAAACCACCTCTCCACTGTCTCTGCTGATTTCCAGATATACATCACACCTACCAAAGGAATCATCTGTAAATYTGAAAATCTTTTGTGGGTTTTTTTTGGGAGTATAACTAAAATCTGGACATTTTTCTGGAGCATTTCCTGACACGTGGGCCACATGTTACAGATTGTGTCAGGACTGCTCAGAGCAGAAGCAGATTCCTTCACAGCAAAGTGACAGTGACATTAGTTTTTTTTTGGCAGCCAACCCAGACAGCACTTTTTTGCACTAAATTGTGTACAAATTGTTTTGGGGTGAGGTAACAAAGCAAGCAGAGGTGTTTAAGGATGTCTCTGTTGCACAGTGCCTGCAATTAACTGTCAGAGCCATCCATGGGTTCTGTTTCACTGTTTTATTTTTTTAGATGCCACTTCTAATGCAGAAAGGATTCGTGGAGGCTCAGGAGAAATGGGAGCAAAGTTATTGGGCAGCATTGAAATGTCTGRATGATATCATGCCAATAAATGAGAAATTTCTTTATCAGCTTGTTCTGAAAGGGATGTTCCAGCAGAGGGGTTGGAACTGGATGATCTTTAAGGTTTCTTCCAACCCCAAACCATTCTGGGATTCTCTGAAAGCATCTGGTATAATTTTATGTAAACTGTGCAGTACATTTTCTGCAAATAATGGTTTCAAGGGATTTTAGTCAATGGAGGATGGAATGCAAAAATAACCCCAAATTTCAAACACAACACTGCTCTTGCAGTTATACCCCAACAAGCCGGGCTAAATTCTGAAAGTTTTATGTTAAGTCCTGAAATAATGAGTTAAGACTCAACTTGGCTCTCTGCATTTAATATTTTGAGGATTACTTCCCTTCTTATTTCAATTAGTTCCAAAATCCCACATTTGTCAATGGAGAGTTTTTCAGCTGCTTCTCAGTACCAGTGGAAAAAAAAAAAACCAAACATTTCAGTCTAAAACACTCTTGCCTGAGGTGTCTTGAAAGCTAAAAATGAAACACAAGTTGTGATGGTTTACCTGCTTCCAATGGATGTAAATATAAGCAGTTTATATTGTCAGTCAGCTCTTACTGACTCTGGAAAGATTCTTTTTCTTTGGTAATACACTGTGACATTTTTTCTTTTTTTTTCAGCTGTTCTCCATATTCACCTCCCTGACTATAAACTGTGAGTAGCCAGTGATTTGGAAGATTCACACTACATATACTGATTTTTTTTTAATTACACACCTATCATGTCACTTTTTCATCTCCTTTGTTAACCTACTTACTCCTAATAATATTTATCTTATTAGTCTGGTTGTCTTTTTCAGTCTAATCATGTAATTTTTCAGTAATCATGCTGATAACTCTTATTGGGATAACTTTAACTTATTTTTGTGTATTTTAAATTAACTAATTTGAACTGAACCCACTATGAGGAGCAGAGTTTAGCTATTCTGTGACATAAACAGTCATTCTGACTTCTGTCACAGTTTCCTGGTGCCTCTGTTGACCCCTCCACTGTAAATACATCCCTCTGAAATGCTCACCCTGACAATTTATGTTTTTCTAAATGATGGAGAGAACATAGTGGGGCTTTTTTCAGAATCAGGCCCTCAATTTGCATGAAATGACATGAGGCTAACAAAGCTAGGATTATGCCATGAATATTGGAGTGATAGATGAACTCAGCTGCCCAAAAATCAGAGAGAATAATCCACCTTTGCCACCAGAGATGATCAATTAAACCCAAGCACCAGTCTTAGGTTGAACATGCTTCATAAGAGAATTTAAAATCATCCTCTTCAGTAACAGTCTGTGGCCAGCAGCCRTAGTGTAACAGCTTTATTTGGCTTTTAAAAATCCAGATAAACCAGGTTTATTTTCATTCATTTGTGCATAAGGGAGGAGGGGGATGTGTCTCTGTGCTGTTCCTMCTAAATCCTATTATAAGCCCTTCATGAAGCATTAATATGTAAAAGTCGACCTCCCGCCATCTAATCTGCTCTAATACGGGCTTGGATACATTATTAATTTTTGTCACACATCTGAGGCCCCCTTTCATCAACCCAAACCCATCCTAAATCCCTTGTTGCATCATTAAAATTGTGGGAACAGCTTCATCATTGGTGACAGAGRGACGGAAGGAGCTCTGTCCATATGGCAGAGGGAGCAGTGGCCACCAGCAGCTTCCCCAATCCCCTTTTTGGAAYGAGCAGGGCTCAAAACAACCTGCAGTGGGTGACAGAATCACCTCGGGGTTTTTTTGTATAATATTTTTTTGCCTGGGAGCAGATGAGCCCCACAGCAGTGCCAGGATCAGGGAGAAGCTCAGCCCTGAAGGGTTTGGGATTGAGAGTCCAGGGTGGGTTTGGTGGGTGCAGATTTGGGGGATTTTGAGTCCTCACAAGTTCAGAAGTTGGCACGTGTTAAATCAGCCGCCAATCCCCTGCTCGTGCTGGGAATTAATCATTGTTTGCAAATCAGAAAACTGCACCGTGTGTCTGCCTGCTGAAAGAATGGAGGAGCTTTCTCCTTTTAAAACAGAGAAATTTCAACACGGGAATCTTTCTGCTCGTATTTCTGAACCTTTACCTTAAATTTTTATCAGGAATTTAGAGAGATTCTGACTTCACTGACATGCTAATGACAGTTTCAGTGAAAATCTCTGGGACTCTGCACTGACAGACAGTTTCCTGAAATGTCATTCATGTTATTCAYACAAATAATCCTATCAGATTACTTGCTGGGGAGAAGGATTTAGCCCTTAGTAATGAGAAGAATTGCACTTGAGAAGCAGAGATTAATGTTGATTGGTGTAATTTCATTCAGATTAGAAGGACAATGATGAAGAGTTCAGCATAGATGGGAGATAATTGCATTGTAGAGAAATGCAGTTATTCATGTTGTTACATTTTTTAATGTGGATGGTGCCAGGATTTGAGCTTTCAGGGATAACARGAAATATATGTCATTACCACAGGTGATTTWAATTTTTAAAAGATTGYCATTCTATTCTGCCCTTTGTGTTTCTTTGTGTCAGAAAGTTCTAATGTTTGATTATACACAAATGAATTTAAATGGTCACTCAGCTTTGTTTTATAAAACACAGTCTGTGATTATTGCAGATTTTCTTTTGAACCAGTGCTTGGCATAGACAGTCAAAAGAAGCATTTCTATTTTAAATCCATAACTGCAAAATTGGGAATTCTCTATKGTGTAATCTAACAATGCCCTGTTAATTTCAAAGGTTCTTTCCTGATTTACAGTAAATGTTCAGACAGTTCACTCAGGAAATCAATGAGGAAATACTGCCACAAAATTTTGGTAATGTCTTTGGTAGGACAGTGTTTTTCTTCCAACATAAAGAATATTTAAAGGGTGTATCAGAAATTTAAAATATAATGATATTTAAATGATCTTGGGATGAGGTGATAAAACGCAGAACAGTTTCACACCTTTCCATATGAGTGTGACAGCACAGCAGGTGGTTTATTYACAGACAGCTGCAGTAGCATGGAAGTGAAATAATGAATAATAATTTGAATGAAATCATTATATTTCTGGATTAAAAACAAAACATGGGCTTAGTTCTAGGGCCATCTAGCCTAAAATTCACTATGGCAACAACCCTTAACATTTGAATATGCCTCATATTTTGCTTAATTATCCCTCCACTGCAAACATTTCACAATAGCTCAAATATAACTCCAAATATAGGCATTTAAAACATAATGAAAAAAATCTGTCACATAATTTATTTCTCTGGTTGGACCAATGGTGGCAAGTCATTATTGTTACTATTTTAAGGGTTTTTGTTTGTTTTTTTTTTATTTAGATGGCTGTCAGTTGCTGATTCTTATATCACTCCAGAGGACTAAAACATACACTTATACCAAACAATTTTTTTCCAGTGGAATTATATTCAAACTTAGAWTCAGATTACCTCCTCATAATCCTTTTATATACTAATATCCTGAATACACAGTTCTTGTTTTCTTTCACTAGGCATCACTTTATCCTCTTATTTTTGAAGCAATTAAAGATCTCTAAATCAATCTCTGATTTATCAACACTCATATAAATGTGTCCAAATTACCCACAAAAATCCGAKGTTATTGACTTAACTACACCCATTGCATATAAATAAAGAAAAATAAACGTTCTAGGATTACATTGACTGCTGGGATAGAGCATCATGATGGGGGTTTGTGTTTCTAGTCCTGCTTGGTTCAAGATCCTACAGTGTGACTGCTTTTCAGGGTGGTTCTCCACCCCTTGATGTCACTTTGCACAAAAGTGGRATATATTGAACAGAACCCAGTCTACCAAAAGTTTAATATGTCATCAATATTCCACTGGGTATCGTGAATTATCCCCTGGATCTTTTTGTACCCACAGCATTCATAAATATCCCCCGAATTACTGATGAAAAGTGAAGACCACAGCAAGGCTCAGCAGCATCATAATGGTGCCTGAATTTTTGAAAGGCTCATAAACTCAAGCCAGTGAAGAAGAGAAAAATCTAATTCGATTCAATCTAGTGAAGAAGAGGAAAAATCTGATTCTCACGTGCCAGCTTGTGTTTTCCTACTACTGACTTCTCCTGCCAATGTCCCTGCCGCTGGCTTGCAAATCTTTGTAGTTGCATCACTTTGCATCTGAATTGGTTCCAAGGGCTTTGCTGATGTTGTTTGGGTGAATGAAGGCAGCTTTTGATTCTCTGGGTCAGATTCTGCAGCCTTTAGTCAACCAAAATTCCCATTAATCCTGAGCAGTTACAGATGGTGTAAAGGTACAAAAAAAAAAAAAAAAAAAAAAAAACAAAAAAAAAAAAACCAAGATTAAAGGAGGAAGAAAAGGTGAACAGTCCTTCAAGTGGCTGCTAATGGGTGTTTGAAAAGGCCTTTCACATTTCTGAATCATTATCAGATGGCCCTTGTAAACAGAAACACAATGGACACCCCAGTGTAAAAAYGTGGTGGTTTGATTTATTTGTTTTAAAAGGTAGGATATTAATGTGTTCTCAATTACAGAGCATGTCTCCGTTTGCAAATCCTCATCATTTCTAGCGCTGATCTGCCTAAAAGTTGTTCATCTTGGGGAGCATTTTTTGCTTTAGCCACCCTCTCTTTCCCAAGCACTCCCAAGCCATTTTGCTCGTCAGGAAAAGCCTCTCTGCCCATCCCGGCCCATCTTTCATGCTGCAGGCTCCAGAGAAGAGTTAAAGGCGTCTCTGGCTGGGTTTAGAATCCATTTGCACTCAGCGTGGTATTGGTTCGAAGGGTGGCACTAGGACCTGTGCTGCTTGTGCAAACCATGAGCCTGCGGCATTAAGCGTGGATGTGAAAGCCTCGTGTGTCTCCAATACTCAGCGGATCTAATTAACAGGTAGAATCGCACCCTGGGTGCTTGAAAAACTGCCAGACACCATAGAAACCAGTCCTTAAGTCCCCGGACCATCTGCACTTTCTTTTCATTATGGAAAGTCTCATTGAAACACGCTTTTCGACCGTTCTAAATTCATTTGTGCGCTAATGAAAAATTCCTGATGATGGTTTTCCTTTCCATTAAAACAAAAAATCGTAAAATTATTTTATTCAATCACGGGAGGAAGAAAAAACTCTTAAGATTTGATGAGATAATGAATCTTTGAATTTGCCTCGTGTTGTTGGAATATCATTGCCACAACCTCCTTAAGCGACTGTTTAAAGGAAAAGGAAACCAACAGGAGCAAAACCCCCGCAAGACAG
>NW_026623812.1:103276-113099 GCF_030028575.1 Malurus melanocephalus | reverse complement strand
GCGGAGCTCTGCCCGGCTGTGCGGAGCTCTGCCCCGGCTGTGCGGAGCTCTGCCCCGGCTGCGCGGAGCTCTGCCACTTCTACCCAGAGCTCTGCCCCGCCTGTCCGAGCTCAGCCCCTTCTGCCCGGAGCTCTGCCCCGGCTGTCCGAGCTCTGCCCCGGCTGTCCGAGCTCAGTCCCTTCTGTCCGGAGCTCTGCCCCACGTCCCCCACGTCCCTTCTGCCCCAGCCCAGCCCCGTTCGGGCCCCCGGCGCTGTTTAAGGCCGTGGTTACCTGTTGGCCGCCAGCCGGGATGAGATGTACCCTCCGGGGATCTGGGTGATGATGTACCCCCAGAAAAAGGAGCCGTGGATCATGCCGACCGTTTCGGGATCCCAGTTAAACTTCGCTTTCTTCCGGGGCAAGGGGCCGGGACGGGAGCAAAGAAAGAGAAGAGGAAAGCTGTAATTGTGCCGCTTTAGAGCTTTACCCACGGTGCAATCAAAGGGATTCTGGCCCCAGCCCGGCAAACAGAAAAACAAAACCAACAAGAGCGATAAAAACAGCACCGCCCGTGCCTCCCCGGGACACGAGAGGGGCAGGGATGCCCCGGGTGTCCTGAGCCCGCACTCACCTGTGCGGGCAGCAAGCCCCGAGGGGGGGTTCGTCTGTGGGTTTGGGTGTTTAAGACTCATCTGTATTTATCACATCTTTCTCACCGAGCTTTAACTCGCTTTAAAAACGGTTCTTACCATTTAACGCTTTTTTTTTTTTGTCAAAGCGAATTCACCCCGGTGTTTTCAAACATTCCTGCCAAACTCACCCCGGTGTTTTCAAACATTCCTGCCAAACCTCCCCGCCTCCTTCACGGCGAGGAGCACCCGCTGACAGTCCCGTATTCGAAGCCCTCCTTCCCCCATCCCCTACTTTTATTTTACGAGATATCTGCGTTTTTCACCATTGTGCGGCAAAAACTGGGCGGGGGGCGAAGCCTCCGCACAACAATACCGCAAACTGGGGCTGGGAATTGAAATAAAACGCAGAAATAATTGGTAGAAAATGTTTCTGCTGCAAGAACGGGATTTCCGTCCTACGAAGGGCAGCGGCGGGGCCGGGTGAACACCGGGGCTCAGATGCGGGGAGAAAACGCCGCAAAACCATCCAGAGCCCGTCCCCGCTGTGCTGAGCTGTTTGACTGGGRGCTGTACTGGGAGGATGTGGGATTTACCAGGGAAAAGTTCCCACCTCTTTAATAATTTTTCCTCCTCGGTGTATGGTGCTGTTATTGACCATATCCACGATGGCCACTCCCAAGTTACATCGGATCCCGAAGGAAATGCAGAATCCCAGTCCRCTCATGATGGCAATGATGTACCTCCGGGGCAGCCCGAAGCACGTACAGTCGCACAGCGGGGCTTTCTTTTCGGGCACTTCCATGGGTTTTCCATCTTCAGTCAGCTCGATGGTGTCGCCGGGCTTCTGCCTCTTCTCTAGGACTCTGCCCGACACAAGAAGGGAAAGTCAAGCCCCGGCCGCCTGAAGGCACAACAATTTCGGGGAGCTCAAATCTTAAAACTCGCCGCTCCCCTCTCTCCTTTGGCTTGGAGWCGGATTTGAGGATTTACTCCTTGCTTGCCAGTCACCTTCAAGCGCTCTTTAGCGATGACCTGTGGGAGTCACCATTAGTCATCCCCAGCTCCCCCCGCCACCCCTCCGCAGCAGCCCGGGGAGGAGCTCTAGCTGAGAATTGCTCATCTATCATTAAAGAGTTCTGCTTAAAAATGTAGGGCGCATGGAGAAGACATCATCTGTAACCACTGCAGAGGCGCCATGTTGGGCAGCCCAAGAGGCGCAGAACCAGAAAAAGGGTTCCTGGAGGTTTTATTATCTCCTTGCTGGGTTAGAAACACCAAGAGGAATGATCTTGGTGCGCATCTCGCTCTAGGGTTGGGAAACAAAAGAAATGTTATGAGAAAAGACGGGGAGGGGGAGGAGCGAGGAGGAGGAGGAGAAGGCGATATTGGTATTTATTTTAGATTTGCAAAATGGCTGTCACATGCAGTGAAAGAAGACACGACCGTCTTCAGAGAGCTGGCATCTCCGGAGAAGGCTTTGCCCAAGATCTCAGTGCTCAGCTAAATGCGATCACTTAGCAGGTTTACCCTTCCCACAGCAGCAACTATCTCACTGACCCACTCCCTCTGTTTTACTTGAAAATCCTGTCTTCTAGAAAAACAAAACAAAAACCAACCAAAAAACCCCCAAACCAACCTGCAGGAATCTGAACAGAAACGGTTATTTACAGCTATCTCCAATCGGCTGAAGAATACCACGAAAGGTGATTCAAAACCTTTAGAACTTTAATTTTTTTTTAAATTACGATTATTTTTGTGGAGAATCTTTTAAAATGCTGTGTCCGTGGCAAGAAAAAAACAGGTGTATCGAGCAGGTGTGCCAAAGGGAGTCCCTAAATCTTCTTCTGAAGTCACTGAGATATTTGTAAAACAGAAAAGCTAACCAATTATGTCATCTTGAGTTGCAAATAGGTGACCATTTGCCGACACTTTGGACTCTACTACTGCTGCCTTCACCCCTGCTCTAGAAGTGTTTTCTCACTCGGAAAAGCATCTTTTCAGGTTAACTCATCCGGCTGATAAGGCTGTAACAATTAGCAGAATAAGGCTTAAAAGCTTATCCATGTYTGGCAGAAAATACGGGGATTTTCCCAAAAGCTACTCAGCTGAAATTCTCCTGAAATTCTCTGAAATTCTGAGCGTTTTCTTTTCAGGGCGTATAATTTCCACAGTTAAAGATCGCGGCATTAAGAWATGTCTAAAAGTTGTGACTAAAATAAAGCACCGTGGGTTTTTGTTCAAAATTCGTTCGTGTGGATAAAGGGTAGTGTAGGAGTGTTTTCTCCCTGAATGGGCGTCTTGTCTTCGGAAATAGACTGGAAATCAATGTCTAAGAGGCAAGAAAATTGTTTAGGTTCTAAGAATAGTAAACAAAGTACTTAATTCCCACGAGCTGGAAAAGATAGCAAATCACGCGTTTGTCAGCCGAGGTGTGAATTCAAACGGAGTTTTGCTGGAAAACACAAACGCCGTTTCTCCATTATTCACTGTGTGGCTACAAACAGTAGAGATAATAGTTATGTTTAAATATCGTAGAGTCTTTAAGAACGGTGGGGGGAAAAAAGGGTTTGTTTCCTTTATTTTATTTTAAGCMGTTATTCTGAATATTATTAATTTTCAACGATTGAAAATCACTTCAATATAGCCAAAAACTGTAGGAAAATAATTGCATTGTSGATTACTTCAGTTTTGCTTTTGGCTTTTCCTAATGGTACACTTCCWATGAAAATGGAAGTCTTAATTTTGCCTTTATCGCTTGGCTGATATGTCCCCTTCCCTWAAAATGGCAGCAGAAGTTGTGACTCATGCTCTGAAACAGCCTTGTGTCTGTGCCCAGCACTGCCGCATAGGTATGGAAAAAAAGATTTTTACGTGACCTAGCCTGAGCAGACAAATCCGCAGTTACCTTAATTCGGGAAGGAAAAAAAAAAAATCCAACAAAAAAACCAAACCAAAATAATTATTTCGGGGTAATTTCTAGCAGACGGCAAAATCGAAAAYATATTGGAATTTCACAGGTTATTCTCAAACGTTGTGGAGGTCACTAAAGTCACCAGATTGGATGGAGAACGATGTGTGAACTTTAGTGCGTGCACTTCGCAGGTATGAAAGAATCTGGGCTTAATTATCTGTGTGCACAGGGCTCGACGTTGGTAGAAATGTTYTTTACACACAGAAATACACAGGATTGATGCTTTTGAGTTCAGCAACTGCAGTTGTATATCACTTACAGGACAAGCAGATGCTTCTCAAGGCAGAYGGATAAATAATTAAACACATTCCTCTATATGTTTCAGGAGAAAGAAAAAATCGTTCATTTATCAATTATTTATACATCTTCATGTTTGTCTTCATCTGACGGCGAATTACACAAAGGACAAGACTAACCAAAACCAGAATATTTTTTTTTTTACGTTTGTTAAGGGCAGGGGTTTAAAGATCCTGCGAGTGCATTGCRAAATTAAGATGGAACAAAAATACAGATTGCTGCTCCCTCCTGATTATGATTTCAAGATGGGATCCTGGGTTGGTGGAAGAAAGGTGGGGTAATCTTTTACTACATCTCTACTGACACCATCTACGAGTCAGATAGAGAAGTTATGAGGGTGCCATATTGAGCAGTAGTTCTCAGGATCCAGATTATATCCAGCAGAACCGCAACAGCTCCCAGCCCCKCCACCGCTATCCTCCCCAAAGCGTTCGACCTCCTGCAGCAACGGCAGCTTAAGGAAAGCTTCCAATGTTTTTCTAGGAAGTAGAACCCTATAAGAGATATCAGACTTACCTGTAGAGTTGACCAAGCGATTTTCCAGCAAAATTCTTCAATCCCTCCTTGCCAGGGGTCAAAATCCTTTGTTTTACCGACTCCATTCCTGCGGGGATGCTCGCTGGATACTGCTCTGCTCTGGATACGGCACCGCTACGAGCAACGATGGTTCATATTGCTTTAATCCCTTAACTTTTCGCCCTCATTCAGCGGCTATCGGTGCACCTACGGGGAAAGGCAGAATGAGAGGCAGAGTGCTCGCGTGTGTGTGTGTGTGTGTGTGTGAGCGAGGTGGAGACGGCGTGCGGAGTCGGGGAGGGGGGGCGAGGGCGAAGGGAGCGCGCCTGTGTGCGGCAGCGAGCGGGGCGTCGGAGCGCGCCGCAGGCGCCCCCGGGGTTCCCGGCAGCGCAGAGGCGCTAGGCGCGGTCACAAAGTGTCCTCGGCCTCGCAGGGCTGGGCAGAGGCCGGCGGAGACACGGCCATGCCCGGCAGGGAGGGCACGGAGGGCTGGGTGCGGGAGCGCTCCGAACCGTGCGGGTCCCCGGAGCGGCGGAGCGGGGGCGGGTGCGCTGGCGAGTGCCCGGAGCGGCGGGCAGAGCCCACGGGAGGTGCGGAGTGTCCGCTCTGCCCCTTCCCTCCCTCCTTCCCTCCCTCCCTGGGGCGCTCCGGCCCTTCAGCACCGCGGCCAGCGCCGCTCCGAGCTCCAGCTCCGCGCTCCACGCTCCGGCTCCGAGCTCCGCGCTCAGCTCCGCGCTCCACGCTCCAGCTCCGCGCTCCACGCTCCGGCTCCGCGCTCCGCGCTCAGCTCCGAGCTCCGCGCTCAGCTCCGAGCTCCGCTCCGCTCTCTGCGGAGCCGCTCCCGGCACACCGGGCACAGCCGCAGGGATGCTGCTGCTGCCGAGCTGTAAACAGATCACATCCGCTCCCGAGGTAGATTTAGCTCTGCGTCCCTGTTTTTACTCGCATAGCTCGTTTTAGCTCACGTTAGGAATCCATTAGTGACTGCTTCCCTCTAAAGTGTTTAATGTTTTCCGTCTCCTTTTTGTCTTCTGTTTTCATATCTATGAGTAGGCCTCGGTTAGCACTAAACCTTGATTTGTGGTGTTTACAGCACTGGAATGAACTGAGCATATTCTGAGCAGAATTAGTWTTCCTTCCAGAATCTGATAACAATAAACTTTTATCTCTTTGGAAAAAAAAGAAGATGCAAAAATCGGTATTTCTTTCTAAGTCATAACCGTTATATTTCTCTTAAATCTCATTTTAATCTCAGACTTTCTGTAATATTCTACTTTAAAAAATACATATATAACTTGCCTTTTAAACAAATCCGTCTAAACTTATTAAGCTATTTTACTTGCCCAGTCGGTAACTAAATGAAAATTGTATTTTTAAAGGGAGATTCCCTGATGAAAATGTGTTGCAGATACAATATCCTAATAGCAACTGCTCTTTGGATTTATAGAATTATATTCTTTTTTTTCAGATGTTGCCCTCTGCTGGAGGGCTAATGAAGTTTTACAGCCTCAAAGCACATTTCTACMAGACCAATTATTTTAGCACTGAAATTCCCATAATGACGGATCCATGCAGAATTTCAATATTCCCTTTCAAATCTGTAAAAGGAACTACGAAGCGCTAAAGTAGAAAACAAATCATAAATAAACCACACGCCATGGAAACGTTGCTAATTAGCATCACAACACGGCCCTGATTTCTCCATCAGGGTAGCAATGCTGGATGTGGTTTGCAGCATTGCCACTGCCATTTACGGATCCGAAAGGATTTTTCCCAGAAGAGGAAAAGCTGCACAGTTACATAAGCACGTCCTGCCAGCGTATCATGGCTCCACTGTGCCATTGCAGATGCTCAAAGGAAACCCATATTAATAGATTTTCCTGAGAGAGGCAGCAGGAGCGGAATATTGTTTTGCAGGGATGCATTAAATGGGGTTGGGTTCTGTAATTCGAGCCTTTCAGAAAGGTACTGAGCCCTTTTCTGAGSTGGAATTTGAGATCTGCAGGGCGAGGGTGCTTTGTTTATTTACGCTGTGCAAGGAGCCCTGGYCTTTTTTTTTTTAGAAAGCTCAGCACTGGCATGGCTTTGATGCCATGGCTGCTGAGGAGCAACAATAATTATTAGTAAAATAATAACATTTAATACATAAATGGTGGTTGATTTGGGAAAAATAAATTTATCATATCACACCAAAATGGAGAAGAAAAGTCCAGATGGCACATTCCTGGTTGTTTCTCTTAGTAGAGGAGAATTAGTCAGYCCTTAATTGCATAAAATATGCAAAATAGCAAAGAACCCTGGTACAGTAAAACCCTATAGTGACTAGGCTTTGCTGCTGTAGTCTGAAATAGAAATTTTATGTCTGTCAGATGATCCATCCAGATRTCACTGAGTCACGTCCTGATCAAGTTGAGCTGGTTTGGTTTCACATGACAGCAGTAGCCAGCTAATCTCATTAGATCTACAGAATTTGTCCTTTCACCTTTTTAAACATGATATATTCTGTATTTAACCCCGGTAAAATAAGCCATTTCTAGAAGAAACAGCACATAACTTTAATCAAAATGGTTATCAATAGTTATTTTTATAACAAATGCCGATCACAGACAGATTTTGCTCACAAAAGTTCACTCAAACTTCACTGAAATCACCAGGAGCTCTTTCCTTTGGTGTCAGTGGTGGGGAAAAAAAAAAGAATATTATGCAGAACATTCTAGTCCAGATGATCACTGCTAAATCCTCACCTATTGACCAGGAAGAAAGAGATTCAGCCAAAAGTTTCCCAGAAAAAAAAAAAAAATTAAATGCAGCTCTGAAAATGCTSTAACAATGCCTGTGGGATGATACGTGGTGTAATCCAAGATGCTGCAGATGTCTGTGTTTTTCACACAGAACAGAAAACTTTTTGTTTCATCCTGAAATCTACAATTAAATGCAAATTTCTTCATTTTACTGGATTCTTTTTTGCTTTTGATCATGTGAAGGCTAAAGGATTGAATCCTTACCTGCCCTTTTGATTTCTATAAATAGCTTTCTTTAACAAATTTCGGAATTATTTCCATAAGTTAATCTCTTTCARAGATGAAGAATTATGGAAGTGGTCCTTAGGTAATTTTTTTCTTATTGCTCTATATCTAATCATAAAATCTTCCACAAAAACCTTCAGAACAGTGCTTAAATATTGTATAACTCTTTTAGAGGAGTTAAAAGTCAATACACCAATATAAATTCCTTTTCTTTAAGTTTTAGTCTTTCTGAAGAAAACCGCACAGTAAGCTAAAACTTTAATCATGGTACATACCAAAGATTTAAAAATAGCCATTATTTAAATTCCAGTTTTTACCTAATCTTTGCTGTTGATACACTGCAAAATGAATTTTCTCTTTCCCAAGTGTCACTCAAGCAGAAGTTATAAATGAACATATACCTTATGATCAATTCTGAAAAATAGCCATATACTTTATAATTGCTACAATCAGACACATAAAACCTGAGACATTTTGTTTTTCTTGTCTACTGCAAGGTGACAAAACAGTGCTCTTATAAAACAGTGTCATCTTTAGGAAAAAAGTGGTTAAAATCTTAGTTATGCCTTTAAATCCATGAGTATAATACAGATTTCTGGTACTGAGGAAAGCATAAACATGCCTCAAAAATTAGGAATTATGATGGAATTCTCACTCCTCTTTATGGTAATTGTCCACAAAATCAAATGGAATTTGATGTAACCAGAAGAACAAATTGATTTTTAACCTTTTTTGCGACTACAGAACTGCAAAATTACAAAGCAATGCCAAAATAATGATCATGTTTGCCAGGCCACTAGAAAAAGAAGTTTTCTGGAAGAAGCAACAGCTTTGTAAACTCCTTTTTAACAAAYTATTTATAGAAAAAAAAAATTCAATCATTAAAAAAAAATACTGAAATAAAATCTTATGCCAAACCTTGACTTAGAAGGCAGTAAAATGTGACCTAAAGATTGTTTTAAACCAGGAATTTTCTCATTCTCCCTGAAAGGAGAATCCTTGCAAGGATCTCTTCCTGAACAGCTTTGGTAGGTTTTTGTSTTATTTTTCAGAGTTGTGATGATTCAGAGCTGGACAAGGCTCTTGAAAATCTGCACAATGCATCAATTTGAGGATTTAGATGTGGTGTCCWTGTGCACCTGAATTCTGCACCAGAGCCTGTAAAGGCTCCTGAACCCAAGTCAAAACCACGTGAAGTTGGGCTGACAACATTTTATAGATCATTTTGCCTTTTGGAGGTCTATCCATCAATGCCTAAACATAAATTTTATTAAATGGGCTGTGCTTATAGCTCCAGACCAATTTTGTGAGCACAATATTGTTGTCATGTCCTGTTRGGAAGTGTTTTACACAACGGTGTGGAAAGGAATTGTTGGAATGTGCTGAGATATCAGAAGTTCATAGAACTCCTTTCTGCTCCCTCATGAAGAGTTTACATCGTGTTTACATCTTGAATTGCATTTTAATTTCCTGAACTGGTAATTTATCCATCAAACTGATGCCAGAGTGATTTTTGCCTTTTTTCTTTTATATATTTGTCACCTTCCCAGTTCTTTTCCCTGCCCTTTTCCCGAGGCAGGAGACCAAACCCATTGCAGAGCTCCAAGCCTTGGGGGCACGAGGTCCCTGTCCTGTCTTGGTTCTTGCTGGGAGCCAAGGTTGGGAACAAGGTCTGTGGCACATTGTCACAAAAAGGACAGCTGGGACTGAGGGTGGGGGAATTACATCATCACTTATCCTCCTAATTGGTGCTTTTATCAATTATTTTAATTTCCTAAAACCCATCAAACTGCATTCACCCCTGTGGGTGGGATTTGTGGATATTCTTCCATGGCTGCTCCAATAAAGACCCACTTTTGTATCCCTTTCTGCTCAAAATCATCTCGAATTTCATTCCTAGGTTGAAAAAGGCAACAATAAAACAAACGTGGCAGAAGTCAAACTGTTGGAGACAGTTTTTCAGGGTGATTTCCTTTTTGTGGATATTCTTCCATGGCTGCTCCAATAAAGACCCACTTTTAGATCACCTTCTGCTCTAAAATCATCTCGAGTTTCATTCCTAGGTTGAAAAAGGCAACAACACAACAAACGTGGCAGAAGTCAAACTGTTGGAGAGAGTTTTTCAGGGTGATTTCCTTTTTGTGGATATTCTTCCATGGCTGCTCCAATAAAGACCCACTTTTATATCACCTTCTGCTCTAAAATCATCTCGAGTTTCATTCCTAGATTGAAAAAGGCAACAATACAACATACATGGCAGAAGTCAAACTGTTGGAGACAATTTTTCAGGGTGATTTCCAAGTTTAAACCAAGCTGGAGGTAATTTGCTCAAGGATCTCTGCACTAAATTATGAAATATTCTGCAGACTCCAGAGTTTTGTTTGGTTGGTTTGGTTTTTT
>NW_026623812.1:101314-102059 GCF_030028575.1 Malurus melanocephalus | reverse complement strand
TATCTGTGGAGAAATTGAACAGCATTGAATACATTCATCTTAAAAGAGCATGGAGATAATATTCTTCCCACATATTACAGGAACATCTGTTCCTTTGAATTCCTGTGCTGTTCCATGAGCTCCATGAGAAGGATCCCAAAGGACTGGAGGCCATCTGTCATGTTCCACAGAACAGAAATTCTTCTCCCCTGTGGCACAATCCTCTCAGCACCCAAAAACAGCTCTGCAGCACTCGGTGAGTGGGATGAGATCACCTGAAATGAAATTTAGCCAAGGATTGGTTGGTGATTGCAGCGCTTTTATCGCTGTGGTGATTAATGAGCTCTCTCTTTTTAATATCATTAATCTGCCATTACATTGTGATTTCAGGATGGCCATCACTGGGTTGTTTAACAGCTTAGAAAAGGTCTTTATACAAGAGTAACTTTGGTCTTAGTGACAGTCAGGTCTCCTTTCACTGCATGTGAAAAACCTGGTGAGAAATATAGAAATGGAAAACTGCATTATGGTGACTTTTTATTGCTTGAATTAGAAAACCAGAAGCAGATTTTAGAAGGCTGCAGTAGTCCTTTATATTCTTAAAATGTATTAAGAGAAATTTTGGGAGGAATTTCCATTGTTTCAGGTCACAAGTTGCACTGATCTGAACAGGGTTTAAATCTATTACATGCTTTCATTTGCTAGAAAAACACCTAAAGAGACACCAAGAGTAACATCAGGTACATCATTTGATCTGGAAACTATT
>NW_026623812.1:99573-101086 GCF_030028575.1 Malurus melanocephalus | reverse complement strand
ATCCATTTAATCTCTTGAATTTCCTTGGGATTAGCCTGAAAGCATTGTCTCCAATATGGATCCAAAATGAAAAATATTAAATCTATGCAGGTTTCTTATGTCACGCATTTGCATCTGCTTCAGGGAGCACTGATCCAAGTTAACAATGCCAGCATGTCTTCAAATAACTAGTATTTTAATGAAAATGTATGAATATGATATGATATTATATGATATATGATATGATATGATATGATATGATATGATATGTAATATAATTAATATAATATAATTAATATAATATAATATAATGTGATATAATGTGATATAATGTGATATAATATAATATAATATAATATAATATAATATAATATAATATAATTAATATAATATAATATAATTAATATAATATAATTAATATAATATAATATCCCTTGAATTTCTCTAATTCTTTCCTGTCAGCCTCCCCAGTTCCTTCATGCCATCAGCACACCTTTCCCTTCTCCCTCTTCATGCCCTTTTTATTTCCATTCCCAAAACTGCTTTTGGTAAATTGTTTTTTTTCAAAAACTGTAGGGAATTAATAATTCTGGCACATTCGTGTTTCTGCCAAACTGRACCAAAATGGGTTTAAAAGTGATTGTGAAGGGAAATGAACACACATACACATACACAAAAGAAGTAAAAGTCTCATTTTATTAGAAAATAGGACTGAACCTGTCGGTGTTAGATGCTGTTGGTTGTATTGATCTCATGTTTTATTAATATCAGAAACTATCTTTGATATTGCTGTATCTTTTGAGGGACAATGTGTGTGCCTTCTCTAAACCACAAAGTCTTGCCTTTTTTATGAATATTTCAGAAGTGCTGGATACCTTCTCTGGAGACCACGGCCRTGGGTTTGAAGGTAGAAAAGCCCAAAAGTTCTTGTTCTGACCACGAGATGCAAAGAAAAAACAAAGACTGCAAAAGATTTCAAGGGGAATCAAAAGACAGAAATGCCATTCCTGTTGATTTGTGGAAAACSTAAGATGTTCCTTCTCCCCCAGAAATATCAGAGCAGCACATAAATTGAGATGACAATTTATTTTAGGGCACTGCTAATGACCCCAGTGGTGATTGCATTGTGTTCCACTGGGGAGGGGGTGATCAGGATGTCACAGAGACAAATTACTGCAGGCCACAGCACTCAACTCAAAACCTATCCTTTTAAAAATACCTGGGATCTCTAAATGTAGCTAAAAATACCAAGCTCTCAATTCTGACCCCTTTTCCAAATGTCACCACTGAGCTCAGATTTCGCACMCATTTCGTTTTATGATCTGGTGTTTCAGTGTAAATATTTTACATCTCTCTTTTCCTTATTGTTTGTTATAAATAAATCATCACAGATCTGGTAAGATCAACTGATCCCCCTGGAGGAAGTCTGTTGATTTTTGTGTGACTCAGCCTCTGTGTGACCAGTTCTGATGTCTTTAGCTATTCCAGGGTTTCTTCTACGGGGGAGGTGAATTTTAATCACATATTTAGTGGC
>NW_026623812.1:74096-98588 GCF_030028575.1 Malurus melanocephalus | reverse complement strand
GCATCACATCTGATTATCACAGCCCATTCTGTGGCTGAGGCTCTCTCTGGATCCTCTCATGGCAAAGATTTGTTGGATTTTTCCCTTTCCTACCCCAAAAGCGCTGTTTTATGGGCAGTTCTTAACCACATTTTTTTMTTTCCAGAAAAARAMCACATTTTTTTCTTTGCAGAGCTGGGGAGGTGACCAGCAGCAGCACAGAGCTGTCTCTGTGTGTGTGATAGGGGATCCCACTCTGTTTGCCAAAGCCAAATACTGAAGTTCAGATGGAAAGCTCTTGTCAGACAATGCTGTTTATTCTGTTTTAGCACCGCAGAAACTTCTCAATCTATTAGAAAAATAACAGCTGTGAGGAGAAAAGAGACAAATGCCAAAATCTCTGCTTGGGCTGTGTTCCTACCTAGCAGAGCAAGAGGCACATCTCTGCATATTATTCAGAAAGGAATTCAGATTTGCCCATCTTTATGGGATTATTTTAAATGAACCCATGGCATTCTACWGCTGAGGAAGATTCCACACAATTTTCACATTCTCCGTGCTCTCCTCTCCGAGGTGATTTCTGAAAAAAAATTACCTCACCATTTATTTGTCCTGAAGCCCTGTTGAGGAACAGGAATTCCTTATCTATTCAACATGCTTTATCCATGAAAAAATATGCTGCAGCCAAGCAAAGACCAAGACTGAGACATGAATAAATGTGTAAGAAAAGGGAGTTTGCAAACACAGTTTTGTTGCTGTGTGCCAGATGTCCAGAGCTCACACCCTGGGGGCTGCAGCCAGGTAATTAATAACTTGTTACATTTACTTGTTTGCTTTCTTGTTCTCTCTCACTTAATATTTTCCTTCAGTTCCATATTCTAGACCTTACTTTGTACATAGTTCCAAAAAAAATCTGGCTATTTCCAGAACAAAGGACCTAAATTTTCTTACAGTGATCTGAATTTTAATTTTTTTTAGATCATTTTTCCCCTCCTCATGCTAGACTGATTTTTCTGTACTAGCTGTCCCTGGTTTTGTTTTGTTTTGTTTTCTTTTGATGTGTCCAATAATTGGTCTGAGACTGCCAATTCATCCATAATTCACAGCTACCATGATGTGATGTATTCTTTTTTTTTTTTTTATGGGTATCTTCTGAATGCATCAGAAGCATTATAGAGGCTGGATTTAGTGCCTTTAGAACAACAGGGTTCATGTTTTTTTGACTTCTGTTAGGAATAAGCATATAATAATCAAAGGTCTGAAATAAATGGCTGGAAAGCAAGCAATCCCTAAAAATCCATTCTGTCAGTCATGTCTTCTTCACTTCMAAATTCTTCTTTATTCTGGGTCCTCCCTGGCTTATGAAAACACCTTTCCCTGGAGGAATCTTACCTTTAATAAAAACCTCCACTGAATCCATGTATTAAATCAGTCTCATGTCACTGAGTCACTCCTGGTGCACTGAGTTGYTTCCACAGACAAATTCCCTTGGCAGGCTGCCCATTTCTTCCCATTTGTGACAGGAATATTAATCATTTCCCTGATCASTGTGTGCTCCATCATCACCAGAAATCACTGGGAGGTGTTTTGGCATCACATTTCAGTGCTCCACCCAGCACAGGCTCTCCCCACCTCCATGAACAACTTTTCCTTCATTCACATCTTGGACCTTGAGCAGTGCTCTCCAAAAAGCTTYARAAATCCATTACTGCTCTTTCAAAAGCTGCCCTGCACTCTCCAGCACCTGTAATAAATTTCAAAATCATCCTTATTAATATTTCTTCAGCAAAAGGGTGGGTCACCTGTTACACAGCCTGAGGGAGATGAGAAAATATGATAAGTGAGGGAAAGAGAGAGGAGAATTCTCTCTTAAATCCCCATGGGGTACAGGGGTGGTCAGATAGCACAACAAACCAGTCCAAATTTCTCTGCTTGAACCCAGACTCAAGGACTATGGCTTCAAATACAACAGGACTTTCTCACRAGTGCATTTTGGCAGGAAATTTCACCATTATTCATATTCTGGAGTTCCTTTCCACAGGAAGGTTATCAGCCCGAGAGCAGACCCTCACTAAGCTTTTTGCAGGGGTTGAAGGCAATTTCTGTTTCACATATTTATTAGCTTTTTTCCCAAATACTCCATGCTTATCCACCTCATTTCCACCAGCATGGGGGACACAAGAAACTAGGGCCCATCTGAGCCAGAGCTTTCCCACTTTTGCAGCTTTTAATTGCTGCAAAAAAATTGGTGTGGGCCAGGCAAACCCACAACACGGAGAATTTCCAACCTGCTGTGGATAAGGAAAGGCCAACACAACRACAAAGATCATTTATTTTGTGCCTCCTGATGGCAGAAAACAGTTACTGTGGCCTCTGCACCTTTCAAAAGTGAAAAGCTGAATGGTGCTGGAGGCTTTGAACACCCAAGGGCCCAGTGAGGTCAGTCAATAATTTAAATACAAATGTTCCTGACAAGCTAACACCACTGGTTTGTTGAGCTGGAAAAAAAAATAATAATAATTCAAAAGAATCCTACCCTTATCAAATGTATCAGACTGACTCATTTCTGACTGAGAAAGCAGAGTCACTAATTATTGCAGGGGAATGTGCGTATGCAACTTCCAAAAATTGATGGGGCTGCTGAATTTCACATCCTACTCATCATCTCCCAGCAGATTTCTCAGTACTTGCTTAAAAAAAAAAATACAAAAAAAAACCCCTTCCTGAGTTGCATCTGAATGATGCAAGTGTTGTGTTAAGACAACTGATTATTTAAAACCAGAATGAGATTTAGTTTAGCTGCTCCTTTTTAAGGATGCCCAGCCAAGAATTGTTGTGACCACCCTGAGCAAGGCAGACAGAGAAAAAAAAGGAGCTGTGGCTCAATGAGGTTACACAGGAATTCATACAGTCTGGAAAGAATTTTGTTATCCTTCATATGGCAATGATCATTCTTTTTTTATTTTTTTTCTCCCTTTTCTTTTTTCTATCTGTGGAGGGAAGAAAGGATTTCTTTCCCCTCTCTGGGTACAATCTCTACCACACCAGGTCTTAGGACCCCCTGTGCCCTAAACATCTAAGACATTATCTTCAGAAACATTGCTTTTCTATTAATTTCCAACATTTTGAGGAATATTAGACCATRTTTGATTTGTTTCAGAGCCTGCACATTTCAAACAAATGGCAGATTCCAGGTGCTGAACGGGTTACTTGTTTTTCTACTCCTCCAAGACAACCTATTTTACACCATTTGAGACATAAATGTTGGAAAAAATGTCTTCTATTTCAGTGCTCCCTACAGATTTTTTTTTTTATTTTCACTAGAATAAACATGGATTTATTTTTAGAAAGACTCTTTAATCTGGGTGGATGATATAGATGCCTTACCTATTTTTCTGATTCAKAAAGCACACCCACTGACTTTTGGGGCATCTCTTCACTCACTGCACAAGTTKAAGGAAGGAATTAAGACTTTTGAAGGGTAGCTACAATTTCTAAYCACGTGGAGAGCCAGATTTGTACCAGAATTTGTGAATATCTCACAAGCGACCACGCTACTCTTTTTTTATGAAATATAATTGGCTGTGGAAGACATTGTATCCCCAGTTAAACTTTAAATTTAAATTACCCATTTGCCACAGGCCTCAGTGGAGGCAAGATTTAACCTCCAAGAGCAAAGCCTGAAGGCACCTGAAAACTCCCAACTTAATATATAAATATAAATAAATATAAATTGAAACAGCACCTTCCTTCATTGTTTTCCCCCTTTCTCTTTCCTTCGTTACCAATTTCTGCTCCATTTTAAATTCTTTAATTTTCCTTTTGATACCAGGTTAAAGTACCCTATCTCACCTCAGTAACGAGCACAGGGGTGATACCATAATACAAAATTACACCTTGCCTGTTTTGGTCTTTTTTTTTTTCTCTCCTTTTTTAATACAGAAAACAATTTTATTCATCTCATACCTTTAATTTTTGCTGCTGCATGTCTCTAAAAGTTTATAATTTCAAAGTTACAATGGAAATGTAACTTTGAAAGTCTGGCAGGTGACCCTGTTCTTCCTGGAGGAAAGGAGAGGTGAAAAGAAGAAAACATTTATTGGGAACAAGGCATAAGCTCCAACCCAAATTCCCTGTGATCCAAGCCCGAAGTGAGTTTTAAGAAAGGTCAGAATTTGTGCAGCAGGACTTTCCCAATCTCTGAGAAAGCTTCAGCCCTGCCATCTTCCCCCATGTAAATGCTCCAAGCTATTTAAAGGATACAAATGTGTGACTGAGAACTCGAGAAGTCACCTCAGGTGCTGGCATGGCAGGGATAAAAAGGGATAAAAAGGGATAAAAAGGGATAAAAAGGGATAAAAAGGGATAAAAAGGGATAAAAACTGCACCCAGACCATGCAGGGACAAGCAGCCTGGCTGAAAATGGAGCTGTGTGAACGTAACACAGTGTGAGCTGCAGAAATCTGTAGGAATTCTTCTCTCCAGGCATTTTAACTTTTAGTATTTCAGCTCCTCTCGGGATTCTTGGAAGTTCCACACASAAGCACGTTAAAAATGAACACAGCTTTATTGGCTAGATTCAGGTCTTATTAAATGTGCATATTAAATGTTAGCAGAACGTTTAAAAAATTTATTCCATCATTAGTGTGTCAGATACATCAGCAACATATTCAGCAGACAAAAACACTCAGGTTACATGACAGTACAAGTCAAACAAGTGGTACATGTAAGATAGTCAGAAAGTCCATTTATTTTCACTCCTTTCTTTTGCCTCAAACTGACAGCATTACACAGAGAAGTAAAAGCATAGTAAAAAAAATTTCCTAGGAAAAAAAAAAAAAACAGTATAGTGTTTCATAGTAGCACTCTTCTTTTGCAGTCCTTTGCTTAGAACATACCACACTCAATCTTCCCCAAGGTAAAAAAAAACAACCTAAATTGTAATTGCAAAAAAAAAAAATAAAATAAAAATCCCTGATTGTATTACACCTGAAAGGYCAATTTTGATTTTGTAACTAATTCTAATGAGGCAATCTATTGTTGATTAAATTACAGTAACTTCAACACAGAACTTTCTTCACTTTGGTTAAAGGACACTTTTAGATATTGAATTGTATCAAAATGAAATATTCCAAGAGCRAGAATCAGCACATCTCCAAACTGAGCAGGCCTTCTCACTTTYGTTAATTTTCAAGAATGCTTCAGGAAATTTATGTGAACCATTATAAACCCAGCCATACTGATGCCTTTAATCAAAACACTGCTTAATGGCAAGTAAAGGCAAATTTTTGCTATTATGTAAAAAGATGATATTAACTTTTAATACAACAACAGTCTCTTTTCTGTACAGTTTCTGTATATGAAGAAGTAATACTATGAAGTAATGACATCTTTTTAAGATATATATATATWTWTTTAWATTTCTTTCTATTTAAGCTGATCCCGGGGTTTCTTCCATTTTCTCTTGTATGGTACAACATATACAAAACATCTGTTTGCACTGCATTAAACAGCAAGTGATCTTAAAAAGTAAGTTTGAAAGTAGCACAAAATAAGAGTCAAAACATCAATTCAAATTCAGGRTCAGCATGCAGGGCTTCTGCATATCAATGCTGCATCTCAAAAAAATATGTTTTCTTATTCTCCTCCATCTTGCTTTTAAAACAGCATTGTTCATCCAAAACACACCTATTTTGCTGATATCTTTTCAAGAGCAGTATATTAGGACACTTTATTACTTGAAGAAACTCATGTGCCATAAGCAGAAATAGTGCATCAAACACTGAATTTCCAGACCTGTTTTCAGCTTCACTCAGGTTGTGCGTTTGGCACAGAAATATCCTTCTGCATCCCATCAYTGTTTGCACTGCCAACAGTGATAAAACCACCAAATTAAGCAGTTTAATTAGCAGGATATGTGCAAGATGCAGCACATTGTGGTGCTGGAGATGTGTTTACACTGATGGCTGATATTTTTCTTTGGCTTGCACATTAAGCAGCAGAGCTAATTTATGTACACATGCATTCCTCCAGCACGTCCACCCCTTCAAACACATCTGAATATTCAAGAACATGATCAGTTCATCATGAGCATGAATTGCCAGCATGCTTGACGGACTGAGCAAACCTAGAGGATGAAGGTGAATAATTTACAGTAAAAAGAAATGTACATCTGCATCAACTCCTTGACTGGCAGCCCAACTCCGTGATGTGTGCTCGAGGTAGGCACTTCATATTAATCCTAACATCAGCTCCACTCAGGACATTGATTGAAAACTGCTACAACATCAAGGTTACTCGCCAGGTACTCCAAGAGGCAGAAAACACAACACCCTAAATTGTGGCACTAGTAAACAGTACAGCATTCAGCCGACGTGGAACACAAATCTTGATTTTTAAGTGTATACTCRCGAGGAAGTATCACTCTCAAAGTGCAAATAGAGCAAAATTGTCTAATTTTGTCTGCCTTGTGTGTTCAGCATGGGAGAACTCAAGGATCTGCAGTCTAGGCATGAACTGCTCTCWAAAAAAGTCCACGTGGCACTGAAACACAAGTGTGCCAAGGCAGGCGTGGCTTGGTGGCACTGAACAGCTCTGTCTGCAGGTTCACAGCATCCTGGTGACTGCAAGAACATTCTGGAAACAGGCACTGCCCTGCAGAGATCATTTTCACACCTTTTGCCAAATGCAGATAAGGCACTAAGCATGGCAGCSTTGATATGTTTTAAATATACAGCAAAATCATACAAATGCCTAATTGCTTCAAGCTGGAAAGTGAGGGCACATTCTTGAACAGCTGGAAGCTACTTTGCACAAATAGTTATTACACATTTATAAACTTTGTAGAAAAGCCACCTAACAAAACTGGAAAAAAAAAATCCTTCCCAAAGATTCAAAAAGAAATTAAAAAGAAACAAAACTAGTACATACAACAACAATAACAGCATAAACACAGATTATTTGGCATGCTTAAAGTCTTTTGGATAAAAATCCAAGAGCAAACCATCCAGCTGGATCAACTGGTGGTCCAGCTCCCATGGAGTGCAGGAACAGTCCATAGTATGCATCAGGGACAGACACACAGCTTTAGCCCTTTGCTGCATTCAGAGAATCCAAAGAAATAAATAAAGGAGCAGCTTTGGCCAAAAACAAGGTCAAACATCATCTTCCAATGGCAGTTTTTGAGAAGGAGAAATTAAATAACTGKAATTCTCCAAATTGTATGCCTCTCTTCAAAACCCACTGCAATTAGGTGATTCCACAATATTTGTGTTTAAAGAGTAAATTGTATCTTAATGAAAATTAATTATGGCTTTTTTTTCCTTCACTAGTATGCATTAACTCAATTCTGTGCCTATAAATAATTCCAAGCGGAATTAAGCCAATACATCTTTAAAAATCAATTCCTTCTACAAAATGTGTAGAAGTCCAAATCAATCTTTCATAAGACACAGTGAACATAAAAAAAACCCAAAAAAAACCAAACCTTAATCCTTGTATCGGGAGTGTTCTGTTTAAATGACCACACAGTAAAAATAATAACTCCCAGCATTTTCCACAACAGTGGTCCTCTTTTTTCAGCCAGCTGGGATACAGATTCAAATGTTGCAATTAACAACAAGAAGGGGGCTTGGTGGTTTCAACCTTTTTAAGCCCTTTGAGGTTAACAGTCCCTATATCAGGAGTCCAGATTCTAGGATTACAAGATGACATTAAATATTCAAAGTCACGGGTAAATAAAAACCAGTGTCAAAATCATACACAGTTGAGTCGATTTCCTAAACCTTGAAAGCTCAGTAAAGCTTTTAAAGAAAAGTCTCAAATCTTTGGACTGAAAGAGAAGGGTTGAACTCCCCTRCAGCTTCCAACATGATGCATACTGAGCAAACCACAGATTCAAAAAAGCTAAAAAYGAGTTAAATCCCAAACAAAGTTGGGTTTCTGGCTACATGGCTCGGGATAGCTCCATTCTCCCTTCTGTGGCAATGAACTCTTTTTCTGTGGCTTGTTTGTCACCTTGGCACAGTCTCTCCTTCAGTTTTTCAAGTTCATACTCGTGGAGGATTTTTTGTGTTAAATACTTCTCACGTTTTATTTTGGCTTTCACGTCTGCAGGAACATCAGGAATCATCCACGCCACAAAGAACTTGACAATGAATACGACGTGCTAAAAGAAATAAAAAATTAAGTAACAACTCATTACCAAATGAAACACCTCTTGTTTTGTCTGGCACCAAATAGGTCACTTTTTGTTCACAAATACGAATAAATTTCATTTGGCTGTCCTGGAACAATGCATCCCAAATTAATGAATATCTAAGATGTGCGTGAAGATTAAAATATATCCCCTTATGCAGAAATTTTCATTCCAAACCATTAATGACTTAGCAAACCCAAAAGTGTCAGGGCCTGAACCTCAATCTTCACTTCCTARGTTCTCTGTGTGGTTTGCCAGAAAGTTCACACAGTTGTGCTGACAACACCCAGCTGTTGAGAGCTGATAAAACACAGCAGGAAAAGTGATGAGAGGAGCATTTTATCTACTCACTTTTCCTTTCAGAACTTTCAAAACAAACTATYGATTTTGCTGTTTTTCACCAATATCCATCACTGCAAAACACTGCCTGGGTTTTGCATGCACTCATCTCACACACAGCTCTTCAACGAAAGCAAGAGGACTGGGAGTGCTTGTTCTGGTGGTTTTCATGCCTTCCACTGCCAGAAAGACCCTTTTTCATTTTGCTGATTATTTTGCTCAACATTAGCAGCCTCCTCAGCCCCTTTCACTGCTCCTACTCTGAGGTCAGCTCACTGAAGTTAAAATGCAACCATTTAGGACACGAGCACCAAGGGAACAAATCATTTTATACTCCCAGCAATTCTATTTTCTGTTAACATTAGCAACTACCCAAGAAATCACAAGGTACCAATTTCAGATGGAAATTTGGCGGGGAACATACCTCCATAATAATGATAAAGGCCAGTTTTGCAGCAAGGATGTGCCAGAACTGCATAGTGTGGGTGTATTCCTTCTCGTGATCCGGAGGGTACCGATARTCCCTGTACCTGTTGGAATGACAGACAACCAAAGGTGAAATGTCACCATCAGCCTGGGACAGATTACAAGCTCGGTGACACTTACAAGATGTCACTKGAGGAACCTTTCCTTGTTTCAAAAGGTCTGGTTTCCCTTTGCCTCTCAGTTTGTTTCTCTCGTTGTGATTGTTTAAACGCTCTGGCAGCGAGGGAGCAGAGATGAGGATGTGTGACGGGTGGAATTTGGTGTGCAGGTGACTTGTTCTTCAGGCAATGATCAAATAATACAGCACAGAGCTGAATTATGGGATGTATCACAGAGTAATGGGCACATGTTGGATAAACATGACAGATATTAACCCTGGACAGATGCAGGGTTTCACAAAAAGACAGATTTTAGTACATGTTCCACACCACCAAACAAATGTAGCTGCTCCTGGAAGTGCTGGGCTGGTTGTTTTGGGTTTTTTTTTTTTGTTTGTTTGCTTTGAGTTTTTTTCATAAAATCAATACTTTTCTTTAACCACAGACTGACTTTTCCAAAGTTCTTTTGCAATTATTCTGATCTCCAGTGAATCTCCAACACTCCTGCTAGCAAGAAAGGATTATAATTTAAATGAAAGCAGGAGGGGTCTGATGATCAGTCCGATCAGGAAAAATAAGGATCGATTTTTAAATACTGTAGCTCATTTTCAGCTTTGAAATCCAAACATCCCCTTTATTCTGCTTCCCTCTCCACTTTTGTAGTCTAAAAACCTTCAGAAATAGAGGCTGAAATTTGCACCTTTAGGGACGCAAATTTCCTTTGACACGCAAAAAACTATAGTTTAATTAAGGAAACAAAAAAAATAATCCAAAGAAGAAAAAGCCAAATGCACGTTAGCAATGAGACTCTCAGTGGTGATTTTTTTTTTAAGTGATCTTTTTTTTGAGGTTTTTTTTTTTTGTTACTGGCTTGAACTCTTACYTCCTCAAGCATTACCTCATTAAGAGCCTATTACCTCTCACACTTTAGAATTAAGAGAATGTACAAATGACATAATTTAATTTCTAACGGACTGCTTAGATCCGTGTGGATTTTTTTAATGCTGCATTCTAAACAAAGTGATAAAATATTTATTATTACACCAACCTGCACACCACAAAGTCTTCTGGGTTCTCTTTAGGTTTCTTGCCTGGAGGAAAATCTGAGATTTGAAACACTGACAAACTGTTGTTTATGTATCCAGACATAGGTGAGTCGTCATTTTCAGAATAAGCATAGTAGTACACCAAACGAGGGATCATATCTGATGTGAATGCAACGATAAAAGCCTGGAAAGAAATGGGAAAAAGAAATTAAGAAAGAAAAACAGAATTTGTGAGCAGATTTATAGAGGGATCGTGGTTTTGTRATTCTGGTATTACCCAGAATCTTTTAAGAAAGGGTGAGAAGTATCATTGAGAGAGGAATTTTTTTTGCTCAGTTATCTGCTTTACAATATACTTCCAGTGAAATACTGGCAAGGCATTGAGTTACCAATTTATAAAAAATCCTTGGAGCCACTGCTCCCACAGGGGCATCCAGAAGCAGCTGAGTGAGCAGAACTCACAGAAACACAAAATTATTAGGGCTGGAAGAGACCTTCAGGATCTTTGAATTCAATCCATGCCCCAGCATCTCAACTAAACCATGGCACCAAGTGCCACATCCAAATCTTTTTTTAAACATATCCAGGGATGGTGACTCCACCCTTTCCCCAGGCAGCCCATTCCAATGTTTTATCACTCTTTCTTTAAAAAAAAAAAAAAAAAAATCCCACACAACAGGCTGTCAACACAGTGACAAGTACAAAAATGACCCACATAATTCATCCACCTTTCCTGTCCCCTACAGCTCCCTCTGTGCTTCACCAGACCGAGTCTCAGACTGGCTCAAACCATTCCAAAAGTCTGGGAAACACAGACAACTGAATGAAAGGTTATGGCCMATAAAATGTGGATTTTATTAGGAGCTGCACAGGACAAGCCAAACCATTCACAATGGTTTGATGGCATCTCTGCAGGGTAAAATGACACARAGCTGAGGAAAGAGAAAAAAAACTCCAGCTGCTTTTTAATCCATCAAATTTCCAGTGCATGGAAGGACTCAAAACCAACTCAAACACCAACTGTGCTGGTGCAGCACACTGATGGAACTCACATTAGTGACCACAGACAGGATGGCCATGGCATTGAGGATCTCCTGCCACACCCCTATGCTGTGTGCTTTGGCAGCCACGGGTCTCCTGTACTGAGTGGTCAGCTTCCAGGAGTCCACTCGAATCTCCAGGATGTTGTTCATCAGAGCCAGCAGGGGAGCCAGGGGAAAGGATGCCACGAAGAGAGTGATGAATCCAAACTGGATGACTGCCAGGGACAAAAAGAAAAGTGTTAAAATCTGCCCTTTGGAAGGCATCCTCGGAGTGACGAGGCAAATGGTGCTACCACTGGCAAAAAAATGGCAAATTTCTGCACAGGATGTGTTCTCCAGCCCTGAGATAAGGGACAGTCAGCCCCAGTCCAAGGTTTCTCCAGCCCTTTCAGGCTGCCATTCAGCAGCACCCACAGRAATGGGCATTTGGGGTCTGTGAGATGATGCTCAGCAGTGCTGGATTCCAATCCTGTCAAGCTACTGCAGTTCCCATGGGATTCCCATGTGATTTAGGCCAATTGGGATGTACTCATCCACCAAATTTCTCAGTTTTGTTCTCCTGCAGTTTGTAGAACAATCCTGTTCTCCTTTTACTTATCAACTACACTCCTCACAACCTCACCTCCACCTATTTTTACTRATTTAGTCAAAACATTCATACCAATTCTATATGCAATAGTTCTGCTGGGGAGTCTTAACATTTAAGAATTTTATTTTTAAATCCGTTTAAGGAATTTGTTTAAATTTCGTTTCAGAATTGCAAATAAAACACATAAATGATCCTTGCAGTTGTTACCAAAGTGAAATATCTCAGTACAGAACGTGACAATSCTCAGTGCACAGCCAACACTGCCACAGCATTTCAAATAAAGGAAACAGAACATTTTGTCTGGTTTAGGCAGTGGATAAAAATAAATGTTTTCAGTGGTAAATTCTTCACCTTAGTCAAGCAACAAAATTCCTGCTAGCTTAGCAGCCCTGGGGCAGTGCTGGAGCAGAGTGGCTCAGTTCTGATTCTGGAAGATGTAGCTGGCAACAGYGAATGTTCTGAGTTTATTAATTTCACAAGACCACAGCCCTGTACCAATTTCAAGTGATAATAATGCTACACAACTCTAGAGCACTTAAAATTATTTCTGCAGAAATAAAACAACACAAAGGTTTCACTTTCCCACAAAACGTGTCCTTGTAGTAGCCAAGTATTGTTTTCTTGAAAGCTTCCTTTTAGATTTAGCTCAGCTTCAGTTTTAGTTTCATTTTCTCAGGTTTTGTAAACGATTCTTACAGGCTGAYGTGTTCACATTTCCTCTGAAAACCCCTAATCCCTTACCCACACTCCCTCTGCTGGTTTAAGGGGCTGAACAGCAGCAAAACCGAAGGGATTCTCCCTCCCCATGCCAGTTCACAGATCTCATGCCTGCAGTACCCATCCTTACACCACATTTGGCACCCTTCCCACAYTTAAAATTTCCACTGGCATCAGCTCAAAATATGCTTTGGAACAAGAAAAGAACAGACACCCAGGCAGCTGGTTGCACTGAGAATAATGCTCCCCATTCAAATGAGGAAAACAAATAGTCTTTGCAGTGTTTCTGTGAAATTCCCAGCAGCTCAAGATGCTAAGACAGCTCTTTTTTTTTTTTTTTTTTTTTTAATTAGGCTGACCTATTAAACGATTTCCAGCAGTTAATCATTCACTGCTATGCAGATGAAAGCAGTGCCATCAACCCACAACAATTAATGGACAAGATGTTCTTCGGAAAGTGACACTACAAGGTGTCCTGCCCTCGATTCCAAATGTGTGATTTTAAACTCACCCATTTCTAAATATTCATAGAACAGGCCTAAGGGTCCAAATGTCTGCAGGTCGTGGTCCTGCTCCCAGCGACTGTACAAATTTTCGGGATTATTTCTGGCTTTCCGACGACCCCACCAGTTACAAATCCATCTGTACACGGAGGAAAATGTTAAAAATGAGAGAGGCAGACCAGACTGGCTCACTTGGTYAGAGCCTGGTGCTGATAAACACCAAATCCTGTGGGTTCAGTCCCTTTATGGGTCAATCACTCAAGAGCTGKGCTCAATCYTTGTGGGTCCCTTCCCACTCTGAGTATTCTGTGAAATCTCCCCTTCTCTGAGCAARCTCCTTAATACAAGCACAGCTTTCACCAAAAGAGGCCAAAAACCTCCATGAAATGAGTGTGAACTTAAAAAGCTTAATTCACAAAATGCTATGAAAGCTTAATTCACAGAATTCTCATCTTTTCAGGTGGCAATCACTCCTTCCAAAAGTCAGTCAGGGAGCACTTACGGGACAATGGCCTCCTGGATGTTCCCCCAGATCTGTTTGCCAGCCATGACAATGGTGAGCTGTGTCGTCAGCTCTATCAGGCAGCCCGCAGGGTCACACTGGTGGAGATAAACAGGGGTTTAATTATGGTTATCACCCAGATAAACCAGATTCTATACTGTAGAAACGCAAAAAAGAGATTTTAAAACTTGTCAGGACAGTGCTCAATTTCCACCTGGACTGCCAGCTGAGCTACCCACTCAGGAAAGAGGTTACAGAAGGGCTTTCAGTGGTTAAAATGTGAGACAAAACAGCCAAAACACAATGACCATTTGAAAAGAGAGAAATTCAGAGATGCTTCAGCAGGACCTTCACCCCCAGCCCCAGGAGGGTGAATCTGTGGCACTCAGGGAGCTCTCAGCACCACACTCTGTTTTTAAAGCCTGTTTTAGGAGAACTGGCACCCAGAAAAGCTTTATGATTTTTCAGTCTCTGGGTTTGCACTGCTGGTGCTTCTCTGATACAGCACAAAGAGTCCTTGCAAACCCCACCATCAGCCAGCTGAGRTCCAGCCCAGCTCAGACCAAGCCTGCAGCTGGAAATTAAAGTCTGGGCAGGCTGAAGGGGAACAGCCCAGCTCAATTAAGAAAGTCTTACCTCTTCATTTCGCCAGCGACTGAACATGTATGTGTAACCACCTGGGTAACCAACAAACTTCCCTTTGAAGAARGCCACGTAGAAGCAGGAGGAATAGTAGTTGACAAACTGGAACAAAAACATCTTCATAGTGAGCCTGTTCTCATACTCCATATGAGTCCTGGGGATCTCTGTGAAACCAGAAAACAACGATTTTATTGTTTATTTTATGTATGTTTCTTTATTTCCTTTAAAAGGATACAGATTCATAAATACCCGTCATGCACAGTGACCTTAAAGGAAAAAAAAAAAAAAAAAGAAAAGAAAAACACCCCCAAACATTTCAGCAATGCAGATGGGGTTCCTGCTCTCAGACACCCTGTCCTTACTTTACAATGCAACAAACAAACAAAGGAAATTCCTATTTTAAAACTTTCATAAACTTTTAACTTTCCCTTCTTCGTACTGTCCATTAGCACATGTCCATCCCCAAATGTTACACTGTTTTAGGAGAACCAAAATTAATCTCAAACAGTAACTGGCAGGATCTCCTATAGAATGAAAATCTCCCTGTTAGCAACACGTGTTATTTTTATCCTTTGTGGTAGAGAAGTATGTCACAATATTTTTTTCCAAAAATCAGCAGAAATTGGATGGCTGATGGGGACAGTTCAGGCACCTCAGAGGTACTGAACATCACCAAACCTTTGCTGAGGATTTTGCTGCCTTTTGCTGCTCATTGTCCATCACATTTCTATCCTYCAAGGCAGCAGGAAGCCCTAAGCATATTGTCATCAAATATCTCATTAAATGATAACCAATTCAAGTTGGGAAGAAGCACAAAAAAAAACACAATACAAGCATTCAAGAGATGGCCCGTGATAAACCAAAATAAACCAAATGCAACACCCCTCTAAGTTTCTGCAAGGARAACCTTTCAATTCTTGACTCTACTTGTGAGTTCTCATAAAAAAWGATCAATGCACTATTTTTATAACAACTGCACAAATTGAAATATCCCCTCCCCAAGCTGAATATATTCTGCAATTATTTCTTTCTACAAAAAACCTGCAGGGACTTGCGTCTCTAAATCATTAAGGACAAATACAATGAAATGAAATAAAATAAAATAAGAAAATATGTAAGAAGGGCTCTCAGAAAGGATATTTCCAGCATTCAAGCAAAAGTCAAACATCAAATACTCCAAAAGTGGTTATTCTTCCTGGGCCTCCAGCTCTGGAGTGAGGTTACTGCAGGACATGATATCAATGGTTACTGCCACAATAACTCATCCTGGRCACAGCTGCTGATCCTGCTCAACCTCTGCCATCCATCTGTGTAACTCCAAATCAGTACAGCCAGAGCTAAAGGGAAACAAAGCTCAGAAAAAATGGAAAATATAGTGTCCTGTCCCACCTTGACTCCTGTGATTATTTAGGTTGTTTTTTTCTTGTAAAGATGGCTGTGATCTACTTTTAAAAATGCATCTGCAAGATTTCTAACTGAACCACTGCTAGATCAAGACAGCTTGACCTTGCTTTGGTGGCTCTAACATTTTACAAGGTAATTTTTAACTGTGTTAAGGTCTGTGATTGTCTCTGGGGGTAGTTTTAATACAAGCAAGCGTTCTATGAAGATAAACCAGGCTGTGAGGATGCTGAAATGCAGGGGGAATGTTCAGGGTGGCTGTGGGAACACCACAATACCCAAATTGAGAATAACCACACAGAACACACCGCGACGGGCTCTACCCCCAACAACCCCCTAAACACCCCTGCTCACCCATATCAGTAATCCAGATGGCAATCCTCTCGTAGAAGAAGTTGAGGATCATGATGATGACGAAGTTGAGGCAGGAGGCAGTGACAGAGGTGGCCAGCTGAGGGGTCAGCAAGCCGCTGATGGGCTCCAGGGTCTGCGTGTTCTCCATCAGGCTGGCGAAGGCGGCGTACACGGCCAGGCGGTACACGATCACAGCTATCATGCTGGCTATGATCAGGGACACCTGGGGATAACAGGGACAGCTCAGTTACACTCCTAATGCAGCTCTAAAAACAGCACTACAGCTTTAAAAATGATACGGGAACCGTCACGCTTTGCGTTTTTCAAATTTTTGAACCGTCGCGCTTTGCGGGTGTGAGTTCAGTAAAGTACTTTGTTGTGTTGTCTACATTAAAACCAACAAAATTATTAATATAACAAAAGCAATCTAATATCAATATCTGAATGAGTGCAGAAGAATGTAGACTCAGAAATGGAGATGGAAAGGACAAGTTGGATTAAACTGTCCGCTCTGAAAGTCACCCCGCACTCATTAGTGTGAATTCTTTTTTTTTTATTTGCCTTTACTACAGTTTTTTCTGTAACAGCAAATTAGTCACAGAGAAAGTTATCCCTATGCTAAAATATCCAATTGAAATACTAATTAATGAGCAATTTCCAGCATCTTTTTTTTAAAAAAAAAAAAATTATAAGAATTAAAGTGCACTTTAAATGACAACATCAAATCTGCAGGACAACAGTAAAAGCGTGTGTTAATATTGATTAAAACCAATCATTATTAAAACCAATCATGATTAAAACTAGCTGAATGTGTAATTTAAAGCAATGATCAGGGGTTCTGATAAATGTTAAAGGGATGATTCCAAAGGATGCTCACCCAGAACAACACTGTAGCCCCCGAGATGCAGAACCGCACAGCCTGGCTGGTTAAAGGCAAATAAGGCTCCATCTCCTGCAAGAGTCAAAGACAGCACAGTTCATCTCCTTCCCAAATCTTATCCCATCATCAGACAGCACACAGAGCTCTCATCAGCTGTGTGAAAAGTGCTCACAGCCAAGGGAAGCCATCCAGAACTCTGCCCCTCAAAAATGGCAGAAAGGACATCATTTTGGGTGTGCTGAGGGTGGGGGAGCAAAGAAATCAGGACAGAAGTGGCCATAAAACTACAAGTGAAGACAGTACCTGGAAGGAATGGTTAAACTTTTGCAAAAYCAGCCAGTAGCTGAAGGAAAAATCAACTTTCTGAGGTGAGCAGGCCAGAACTATTACTGAAATGCCAGGTTAGCTGTCAAACAGCTCTGAGTGCACAACTGCACTCAAGTTTCATAAATTCTTTATGAGGTTTCTGAAAAGTGTTGTTGGGATGTGCCAGTCAGAGAGTGCTTTTCTCCMCTCCTTCAGTTTTATTGTTTTATTTTTAGTTGAAGAGATTGCTCTATCTCAGTATCCCCACTCAACACATGAACAACTTTTAACACTCGTGTGAAGTTTTTGCAACCAGCTCCAGTTCCTAAAAATCAGATTGCACATGTTATGAAAGGAACTCCTGTTCAAGAACTAATGTCAGTGGAAGAATAACTAGCAAAAAAGAACCTGAATTTGCTAAATCTTTGGGACAGGGCACCGTAGAGTGCTTACACTCCTTTTTTTGAACCAAGTGGCACCAAGCACTGCAGATGAGTGCAATCCCAAATGTAATGCAGGCAGCAATGTGCAATATCACAGCCTAAGTTTGAACCAAATGCTTCATTATTTATGCAAATTAGAATTATTATAATCAGCAAATGCAGATTTTAGCTATAATTTTAGCTAGTTAGATGACTTAGCATCATGAACAAATGAGTTTATTATAGAATCAAAATGGGCAATTTTGGTTTCAGTTCCACTTTAGAATTTTGAATCGCGAATAATGAGGAAATAATTTTCTGAGTGAAGCAAAAGCAACTATGGGACACAAGAAAGTCATTGTCCTGTACTCACACAACCTTAGGGGCTACTGCAGAATTAATTTATTTGGAAGAACTGTCCCATCACGTGTTCAGTACAGCACGTGCTCCAAAAGGAGGAAATTCCAGCGTGGCTAATCTGCACAGGTTATCCTGTAACTGGGTACTGATAAGGGTCACTGCTARCCCTGCTGCTTCTGAAAAACCCCTGAGACAGTAAATTCAGGGCCATAAAAGAAAGGCTTGCACAGTCACTCAATTTGGATGGCAATTACTAATGCACACTTAGAAAGCACAGAGGAGTGCAGTATCTCACACAGAGATAAGACAAGGGTACAACAGGCCAATATAGCTATTTATTCCCTAAATAAAGCTCAAAAAAACCCTATCTCACCTAAGGAATCRGGATTAATTCAGAGAGAGAACAATCCTCTCCCTCAGGACAGCTACACAAGCTCACCCAACAGAACAGCAGCAGAATTAATGCTGCCTGTGTGGAAGGGAAAATCTCTCTCTCCTGAGAAATAAGATCATTTTTATGTATTTCCTAATGGTTAAGGAGACAAGCCCTGAAAAACAGGGCTACTCTTCATGTGACAAAGACTCAGCATTCTGGCTAAGCTTCTATTTCTTTTCTGAAGATTGTTTTACCAAAGTATACACAAGACCAGTGGCAATAATCGACTGATATGCAGTTCTATAAAAGAGAAAAGGTGATTTAAAAACACATCCAGCTGGGGTGGTAGATGTTGTGTTGGAATGCAACCAGCTGATCCCTGAATTTGCCAAATAAATCCTACTTAAAATAAGATTAAACTGAAATTAGTACCAACATCTAGTATTTCTAGAGTTTAAAAAGGGTCACTGATTGTGTCTCCATAAGATTTCAGAGAAAGGATTTCAGCAACCTTCATCTCTCTGGTGTTCCCCAAATGAAGTTGTTCATTTGTGTTCCCCAAATTAAGTGCATCAGAAGCAAAACCAAAGCCAGACCCACTTGTGACTTCAGTTCAGGGCCACTGCTTCTTCACATGTTGTGTCAGGATAAGAAAAAGTGGTTTAAAAGGAATAAAGATTTCAGAGACTGCTACCCAGAAACGTGGAAGGCACTGTAAAAAAAACAGTGTCAAAGCCATAAACTTTGCCTTTATTTTCCTGATTTCATACATCCATTCCCAGGCTGTGAAACTTTCAGCACACAACTGAATTTGCAGAGGGGTCAGTGCAGCACGTTCATTACCTGAGTTATGGGATTCTTCTTCTTTTGGGTACATTTTGCCTCGTACTCAGGCCTCAGCTGGAGTTGTTGCTGTTCCTCTTCAAAATCAACCAAATCCCACTCATACTTCAGTCTGGCTTGCCTCCTCTTCCAAAACTCCAAGAAAAGCGTGACTACAATTCAAAAATGTTAAAATAAGAGTCAAGAAAGAAGTGAGAGAAAGTTCATGAACCAAGTTAAACATCTTGTCTGTGGTTTATCATTTATCCTCCCAGTGGGACTCACCCATTTTCACTGACTCCCTTCTGCAGTTCACGGGTGATCACAATATTGATCTAGTGATTTATTGCCTAATTGAGCTCCAGAATGATGACAAGGCAASATATTGGTATTTCCATGGTCACAAKGACCATGTTCAATTACAGTTTAACTACTCTGCCTGTGCAAAAAGCAACAGGGAATTAAGAACCTGATAATTCAATTAATTGCTGTGCATAAAACCACAACACATAAATAACTACTACAGCAAATAAGCAGAGGAGCTTTCAAGTAGTATGTTCAAAGATTTCTGTTGCTTTTTGATGCTGATATCATGGTCATTTTAAAGACAGTGAATGTCTGATGTTTTTCATGTGATCAAGATTTGGGTTGGCTTAAGGATTTTTTTAACATGCTAGAAGGAACTGATTTCATAGATGAACAACTATAAAATTTATAACACCACATAATAATTTAAGAGCCCTTTCTAAACTAAAATGTAAACATTTTGTAATCTGATTGCTATTATTTGAACTGGAGAGGTTTATACAGTTTAGACAAACACAGAAAAGCTTRTCTTCTGCAGTTCTAAACTCTTTGGCTGGTACTTCCTGAATGACTAATCCATGCCACACAAACAGGAGCACTTAGAAACCAAGAAAAGTTCACTAAAACAGCCATACAACATCATATTTTTAGATTTTTAAAAATAACTCTGTATGAAAAAAGTGAGTGGCTAGATCCTTTGATAACACGAGTTTTCTATGAGCACACAGGAATTGTTGTGAATTAATGCAATATCCATATACAAATCAAAGATTTAATTACGATATTTCACACAAACAGTATGAAACAAGACAAATGTATTTAAGGAAATCAAAACCAGTAAGATTGCTATCCTGCATTTACAAACCTTGGACAGTTGAAGTAAAGACAATGTATTCAATAAAACATGATCTTAAAAGTCTGAACAAGTGTCAGAAACTATCTGAAATAGTGAAAACTATGGTGTGAAACTATCATTATAGAGGTCAGAAACGCACCAATTTCTGCATCATCAAAACATACTACAATGTATGAAGTTCACTGGAGTAGAAGCCAATAAATTTTGTCATCCCAGAAATGTGGCTAATAGAGCAGCAGTGATGGACCAGCACCAAAGAAAGGACACAGAAGGTGAAGGTCCCCACCCTCTCAAAGGGACCCTGAGAATGTGCAGGGGTTAACAGAGAGAACTCCTGCCTGGGCTGCACAAGGCTGCACCACTCTGGTTATAAAGGAAATAATAAAATCTTAGCAGTTAAGAGCACACAATGCTTATGATATTCTTATGACATCCTCCATCTCTGCTGGATTTCCTTTGGGGTTTTTTAAAGTCTTGATTCCTCTGTATAATTCTTAAGTTATTCTCTGAATAACTTTAAATTATTTCCACTATTCTATCACTTTTGCACCTGAGGCAGGGTACTAAAGCAAAGCCATTATTCCCTTTTTTCCCACTTCCACCTCAGCCAAGATCTCCTTACCGCTCAACACAAAACACATCAAACGTACTCACCCCATATCCCCATGAAAATGGCAAAAAATAGAGTTGCCACGTTGTCAAACAAATGGGAATACTGCAACAGAACAGCCAGGAACAGGTCAGTACCAAAGCAATTGTCAGGATGAACACAAAAATGACAAGGGGCTGCAGCAGCAGATACAGACCCGCGAGGGCTCACAGGTGGTGTTCAGCCTCCAATATTCACAATCTCGGTCACAAAGTGGGCACATGATGATGGCACCTCCAATTGCAGGGTCACAGATTTCTTTGCTGAGGAGGAAAACAGTGTAAAGCATCCATTTCCACAGAAATGCTATATGAGATTTATTTAAAAGTTAAATAAGAGATTCATCAGTTCAGAGCTCGACGCTTGCGGCGTCACAGCGAGGATGGCACAACTCATCACATCCAGTGGCTGGGCAGGGCAAGCCAAGAAATGAAGAAAACAAGAAATGAAGCAGCTTTTGCAAGAAGAAAAATTAACAATTCCCTGGGTTTGGGCTTCCTGGCCCAATCAGCTGAAAATCAGGAGTTTGCCAGGAGCTGCATTGCACAGGCACTGCTTTCAGGTGGCATTTAAAGGCTGTTATTTTTCATCAGGGCAGCAGGAAGATCAAAACACCTTTTCTAAAAGCAGAGATGCCATTTCAGCTTTGACACCTGCAGTAAACTCTGCTGCTTTAATTTAAAGGCAGTGGGTGAAGTTTACAATCCTGTGATAGTGCTTCAGCACCCAGAGGAATCTAAACAGGCATAGCAGTATTCTCTGGTGAATTCTTCACCTAGCTAAAATACAGGTCTCAAAATTACATCATTCAACAGAATTTGAACCTGTAATTCATCTTCTATGCTTAAAACTCAAAAATTTTCTGGAAGCCTTCTGACAGAAAACAGTGAGCAATGAAAAGTCAACCCTCTTTTCCTCTCCCCACCCCCAATCCCTGAATAGAGTAAATCTTGTGACTTCTGATAAAACAAATTCTGTGTTTATTTAAAAAAAAAAAACCCAAACAACCAAAATTATGGCTTCTAAGACACTGGATCCCTCTTTGATGGGAGAACAGTGCTGATCTGTGCTACTCATGTTTTTGTTTAACACAAACCACGACCTACACAAAAAGGTCATACTGCTCTGCAAGATGGATTACACAGACAAGCTGAAGGCAAAAACACTTAAAAATTTTGAGAGATTTGACTTAGGACCTCATATATTGCAGGTTCTCCAGTGCAGGAAACTATTGCCACCAAAATATTGCTTTTCATGTACAAATTGAGTCGTATTAATTGATAATCACAAGTTCTGCATTAGCAGTCTACCACKTTTTCAGTCAATAAAGACAGCAGGAGAACAAATCTGTCTGCTCTGACAAGCTTTAAAAGCTTGTTCCTGCTTTTTTTTTGTAAGAATAAAACTTGGACATTGCTTAGCTTTTACCCAGGAGATGTTCAGCATTATACTCACCTGCTCATATTTTCATCCATGGTAAACAAGCCATAAAGAAAACAGATTAAGCCAACAACTGCTGCAAGGAATAACATCTCAGTGTAAAATCCTAGCCAGGCAAAATAGATTCCAATCTTCTCTCCATAGTACTTCCTGAGTACAAAAAAAAAATATCAATTAACAGGAAATACAAAGCAAAATYTAACACTGTAATTGAGCAAACCAGCCAGAGCAAAAATTAAATACTTGGCAAAATTCTCTTTTAATAAAAGAATAAATGCATTGAAAATGTGGTGGAAAATGAGATCTGAAGCTGGCCATGAGAAGTTATTTGAGCTGCATGAACAAGGTGAATAATGAGGAAAAATGGTTCTTTTGTCCCTTTTTTTCTCCTAGCAGAAGCTCCAACTCCAAAATCACTCTCTCTTTTCCACAGGACAATATAAATGAAGATTTACTTYCTGATTTTTCCAAAGAGTTCCACAAATGAAACAGCACAACAGCTCTGATCACACAGTTAGAACAAATGCACAGAAACACAACCACTCATGTTACAAACAGGGAACTGAAACTGTGAACAAARCAAAATTGTGTTGTATTGTACAAGCTGAATCAAAGAGATCTTGGGTGAGTTTAAATTTTTGGGGTTAGAACTAAGAGTCAAGCTTCCAAACTGATTTTATCAGTGTTTTTTCAAGTCTGTGCTGAAATTACAACATTTCAAATAAATCTTTGCTTTTTTTTCCGCAGAGAGTGATTAAAAAATCTGAAATTTTTTTGGTATGTTTTTCTTTACAGCTGAATTATCTGTAATATCCCTGACCCCAGCAGGACTGGCTAGATGGAAAGAGGCTTGATTTGAGAGAAAGCATTTTTTTTAGTTCTTATAGAAAGCTGTGTCACATCCTCCAAGGACGCATTTAATGCACAGCTCTCATGGGATCTTTAAAATAGTAAAAAATTTCCAAGTAGAATCAAATCCCAAATGAATACAAACTGCTTTAGAGTGAAAACCAAGGAAATTCAAGCAAGTRTTTCACCTGATGAGGTCCAGAGGCTGCTCCTTGTAGAAGCGCAGGAAGCGAGCCCACTCCACGTAGAGCGTGTGCCTCTCACTGTCACAGTTCGGGTCACTCGCCTTCTTCCAGTACTGGCACTGCAGAAAAAGGGAAAAAAAACACCTCAAGATCAGCCCCAAACACCACAGGGCAAGAGAAAAACAGCATCACTCTTAAACCTGTGGTGTTTGTCACTGTAAAGCGTCTCGCTGTCAAAAATACGAAGAAAATTTTGGAAATTCATCGCTTCCCTAGGAACTAAACAGCATAAAAAAATCCCATGGTTTCTGGCAGCTTYTCTAATTTTATTTTGTGCCATAGAACTCTGCTTCTAGAATTACTTGGCTGTGTCAATTATCCAGACTGTGATCTTGGTTTTCCTTTTTTTCTGAATGTCCCTCGATCACAAAGAAAAGCATAAAGGTTGGTTTTGAAATAGAAATCACCCAACAGAAGCTTAAACAACCCACAGTCTGCATTCTGAAAATGTTCTAAAAGGTTAAATAATTATTTTTAGGCAAAGATTTTTGAGTCTGTCTCACAATTTTGGGCATTTTTTCGTAAAATTTCTTAACATTTAAAGTGGGTTGTAGTTGTATAAAAGAGATTCTTGTTTTTCACTGCCTGTGGTTTTGGTAGATCCAGAAGTATAAGGCAGTTTCCAGTCTAGACCAGCATTCTAGATCCTAATCAGCTAAATTTTCCTCCTGAAAACCATGTCCAYTTACCCATTTATTTTTATTTTCTAAGGAAAAAAACCCAACTTTCAAACATGTAAAAATATACATCTATATACAGTATTTTAAAATGTCTTATGGTAGAATTCAGAGGGGTAAATAAGCAAGTTAACTTCACTAAAGCATTGGAACATCTGAGATAAATCTTTCCCTGTTTTTAATGGTTAAGCAACAAATTAAACACAACATTCAGGAGGGGGAAAAATTAAAGGGAAAAAACTCACRTAGAACAATGTAACCCATCTCTCTCTTGTTTTCTCTGTGGAATTTCAGGACTAAATCTGCATGTTTCATATTAAAAATCTGAAATTTTACCATCCTTAGCACATTTCCAGCATTTGCTCACCAAAGCTCACTGGGAGATGGACAAGTGACCATTCCACACTG
>NW_026623812.1:70151-73966 GCF_030028575.1 Malurus melanocephalus | reverse complement strand
GATTTCAGTCCCAAACTGGCAGGATCCCAAGTACTGTCACTGCAGATCTGTGTAACTGCAGAGTGTGTGTGTACACACCCTACAAACACACACACTGCTGAATTCCTTATTCTAATAGAAGTCATTGCTGCACAATCTGTGCCATGAACATCACAGGAAYATGTGATGGAATAATTCTCTGAAGGAATGATGTGACTGGCACGAATTCTAAAAACCCATCCACGGGAGGAAACATTTCAGCACATAAAAGCCAAACATAAGGGTGACAGATACAWCTTGTGCTTTATGAAACAGAATCAATTACTGGGACAAATTGAAAGGTTTGAGTGTATTTTCATATCTGCTGGAACAGCAAATGTCACAGTGGGCAAAAGAGAGCAAACATGGGGAATGCYCTAGGGAGCAGAAAGTTAAAATACTCACATCATGAAGAGGATATGCAGCTGTGTAGGTGCCGTTGTTCAGCAGYCTCTTAATCCCAAATTTTTTCTTCCCTTCTTCTGTTCCGTATGGGCAACGTGTAAGAATATAATTCACCTGAGATTCAAGGACAAGAATTTCAGAGCTTTCCTGTCTTAAGGCCAYTTAATAAAAACCTACAATGGATTGTGCACTGTGTATAGTCTTCAGGAACAACATGCAAAAGCAGAAAGCTTTTTTTCAGAAGGCCAAGAACACTCACTCCTTCCTTGCATGAATATTCTGATGGGGCCACCTAAATCTAAATGGAAACAAAAGTAACTCAATGGTACTTACAATTCTGTTCCTCATGGATGGKGAGAAGAAGGTGCTCTCATCGTTAATGAGGAACAGCTCCTGCTTGTCCTTGCTGAACGGCGCCGTGAAATAATCAGGCTCGGGGTGCATCACCTTCTCAGGCAGCCTGAGTGGGAAAAGMACACAGTCCAGGGGGTTCTCCACCATGGGGGGAATGTCATTTTCCTTGATGGGAACTTTGATGTTCAGCACTTCTGCGTAGGTGATCAGCACCTCCCACGGCGCGTGGATCTTCACAAAGTAGATCTTGCCATCCTCGGATTCCTGCTCCAGGAAAGTGAAGTCAGACACTAGAACAAGCTGTGTTTTATTGCAAGATATATGGGGATGTTTTTTGATACAAATTGTGTTGCCTTTTACATATTTTTGAAGGAATTTTGAAGCAAAAGGGAGGGGGGAATAGGACGGCTTTTCGTGTGTGTGTGTGTATATATTTATGTTTAACTGAAAACTGTATCAAAGGACTCAAGTAAACACATTAATCTTGGTTCCCCTAAATTAATCACCCTCCACTGAAATCCATGAGCATAATTTATATTTTTTCTCAAAGAAACAAATTGGTTGATTAATTTCTGTGTCTATTCCTTTGGTCCTAATTTTTTAAAATTTTTTTTTACCTTCTTGTCTTCTGTTTCTAGCTCCAAACCAGCCTTTTGCAGGTTGCTCTCAAAYTCTTTTCTCCTTTCCTGAAGAGAAACAAAGTCCCTTTAGTAAATGATGAAGYTGGCAATGACCCACTGAGTTTCACCTCTCTGACAACCCCTGGAGGAAAGCAGACAAAACCCAGCCCATGGATGGGCTTTGTAAGGCCCAGCTTAGTGATGGCAACACCTGGTGAGCCAAAGGACACCAGGGGCAGGAAAAGGCTGTTTCATCACAAAAATCAACTGATTTCTTGTGTCCTGAGCACTGCTGCATGGGTGGGATGTGCTCCTCTCCGAGTTCATCCACATTTCCAAGAGAATGATGACAAGAAAAGCTCTGGAAGCACTGGCTGCTCACAGCCTCACCTATTTTAGGAGTTACACAATCTGATTGAGGCATTGAAGCACTGATTATGGGCCACTCAAACAGTCCTTCACAAACACCACTGCAATTCCAGATAAGATGAACAAATCCCCACGTGTGCTTAGCTTGCAATAAAGTCAGCAGTGGACTTCATGCAGGGATCAATGAACCTGCCCTGGCAATGTCTGGGAGCTTCAGATTCTTCTTGAGCTCTGTATTTTGCAAAGTAATCCCTAGCTGGTATCTTTAGGTAAGAGCATTTTCTTCCTCTCCTTTTTTTTATTTTTTTTTTTTTTTCTCCTATTGGGAGACTGCATTAATTTCCTCTTTAATTGTACAGAATTTGCTGAAGAACTGCCAGAATAACAGCAAATTAAGGCAAATATTGAGCCCTAGCTCAATCTTTGAAATGCACAAGCTCAACCACCACCTTTATTTCTGCCTAAACCCTGCCATGCTGTCGAATGTTTCTTCTATTGAAAAGTTTAAAATGACAGCTTTCAAACATACTTTAAAACCACAAACCATCACAGTTTTCAGCCARTTTTCTTTTCCTGCTTGCCTGTGAGGAGCAGACTGCCCTTTCTGCATTTCATTTTGCATACAGCACTCAGATAAATGAATCCAGAATGAAGAATGGCTTTCATAGCCCCTCAAATGTACCTTAATTGATGTTTTCCTGCCTTAGTAACCTCCCATTTTTATGAGTCACRTATGATTTTGCCAAATATTATTGGATATTAAAGTCTGGCTCYCTTTTACTTATCTTTCCTTATTATACACTTAGTATGATAAAATATAGTGCATTTTCTAATAGGAATCATGCTCTTTTTACCACCTTGCTTTTCTCCCAGAAGGCCCCTACTGTAACCCATGCAATGCACTGACTTTCCAGTTAATGGGAAAACCATTTTAAAAGGAAATCAATCTGCTAAAAAAACCAAATAAAATTAAAAAGAAAAAGAGGCTCCCCTTTTTTTTGCCAAATACTGGATTTTTTCATGGATTTTTTTCATTCTGGATAGTGACAGTCCTGCTTATTAAACCCACAAATTATTTTTTTCCATTTCATATGGCAGTGAAATATTTCCATTTATTGTGCTGGTGGGTTTAAGGAATAATACAAAGCATTGTCTCACAAAATTGTAATATCAATTGATATCAATTTTTGTTTCAAGAGCTTTGGGGTTTGGATTTATTCACGTGGCTTATAGAAAGCAGGTTCAAAACAGCATTGAAGCAGCTCATCAAAAAAATTAAAACAGTTGCTCTGTGTAAAACTCAGGGAGAAGATGAACAGACTGTCTCYTACATCTGTAAACACACAAAGAAGTTATTCATCCCCTTCTTAGAAATGCAGGATAAAGCTGTTTCCTCCAGACAAGGAAACAAAACCCTTTGTCACAACTGTTATTCTCCCCATATGAAAAGCTCTATTTTCAGCTATTCCATTTTGCTGTCTCATTGTACCACAGTGAAAGAAACTCACATTTCTTCCTCTGATAACAGCTCAATGGCAAGGACAGKGCATGTCAGACAAATTCCAGAGGCTGCAGTTCATCAATATTTAAATCCTGTTACCACAAAGACAACAGCACAGCACTTRCATGCTAAGAAGCCTGCATTAATTCATGGGCATACTAATTGCATAAAAATCTATGCATAAAAATCTATGCTGAGYATAGATATATATAAAATAAATATAAATRCAGGGCARATGCAGATGGGCCAGGAACTGTGTAAAAAAAAAATTGTTGGTGCAATGACCACAGAGTTAAGAATTTTGTGAGGTTTTTTATTTTCTTTCTACATTGAGTGGTCTCCTCTTCCTTCTTTTCTAAATGCATTTTGCTTCGTGGGAGAAGAAACATCTAGCTTGGGGTACAGCCTGACAAAGGGCCAGGGTGAGTTTGGAAAAGTGTGTTTGTATGTAAACCTGTGGTACCATAGCTGTAAAATAATCTGGTCTCCCAAGAAAAAKCTCTGGAATGTGGGAAAAGCTGACTGACACACCCAATCTGGGAAAAGCA
>NW_026623812.1:59411-69775 GCF_030028575.1 Malurus melanocephalus | reverse complement strand
GTTAGTAATTGACATTCAGGTTATTATAGACAAAAATGAAGAGGATTTCAAAAAGACAAACTTACCAACTTTTTTTCCCATTCCTTATTAAGATCATCCACATAGGAGAGAACAAAATCAATTCTCCTGACACCATCCCTGAAGAAAATAGAATCTTTGCTCTGATGTCTTTTATCAATCTGTAGAAGATACAGGCACATGAATTAAAAAAAAAAGTATTGCTGTTTCTCTGAAATATAACAGAAGGCAAAGAAGCTTCCCAATTTTGCCACAATTCTTCAGTTTCTTTACAGCAGAAGATATACAAGATACACAAGTTTTAACGAGGGCTAGACATGGTTTAAATAATTTCAAAATTAGCTGCATTTTTTCTGCAAGCATTACATGTGAATAATTGGTAGAGAAAGAATAAATATACATATGTTAGTGTAGCAATATTTGTGAATACTTGAAGCAGGTAGCAAAATGTAAATTCCATGCATTTTCCCCAACAAAACAAGATTCACTAAATCAACCACAGAGACACGTGTCCCAGCAATAACCACATAAAAACAGCTCACAAAAATACAGGGGTGACATTTCAAAATGAAATATTTACTTTCATGGGAAAAAAAAAATACATCTAATAAAAGATATCAGTGTAACAGGGCAATTAGAGTTGTAATTGATCTATTAAAGGTCATATTTTAATTGACCAACATGCCAGAATGTCATAGTAACAACATCCACCTTGATCACTCRTTAGGCCACAGTAATGAATTCATTCCTGTTAGGCAAACAAAAGGCTGCAACCCCACTCTGCTAGGGAAGTTAATTAATATTAGGTAATATTATATTATTTATTACCATATCAATATCAAATCATGTACAGTACACACAGCAAAGTGCTCTCCACATATTCTAATTTAAATGCAACTCTGCACTGAGGAAGGTTGGTGCTATTTTTCCAACCACACCCATCAGCCAAAGCACATTTGCACGGGGCTGAATTGGGTTTTTTATTTTATTAGAGTGGGAAAAAAWTAGGATAATTCAGAGTGTCTTTTCCCTCTCCCACCATGCAAGGAGAGCTCCCTAGAAAGCAGAGAGCAGTGTTTAGAGCTGTGAATTTGCTGCCAGTGAAGCAGATTATAAATTATTGCAGCTCTCCACGCCAGCACCCAGCACTGYTTTACCCTGAGGCGCCGCTTCAGGAACAGGTTGAACTTCCTTCCACTCTGCTGGAATAACCAACAAGGAGTTAGCAGGACCACTGCTTCCCTCCAACTGCTTCAAACACACACATCCCAACCACAGGGAGAGAGAAATCTCCTTCTAGAGCTGGGAAAAGCCTCCAACCACCAGAAAAAGCACCCACAGATATTATCACTTTCATGTCTTTTTAATTAAAGGCAGAATCTGTTCTGATAGCAAAAATGTGTGCCCTGGCACAGCAACAGCCTTGGGCACTGCAGGCAGCTGCCCCTCGGGGCTTTAGTCCTATACCCAAAAACCAAACATGTTTTGCAGGGTGCACCTGGATTATTTAATCCCAATATGTTTATGGGGCTCTGAGGGGTTTCTGTTTCTGGTTATGCACCCGACAGGAAATGTGTCCTTGCAGGTCACTCTCAACTTGCAGCCCAGAGCTTCTTCCAACACATTCTGCTGCCAAACATCCCAGCCCTCTCCATACCCACACCTCAAAGACAGGGAAACTTGTCCCAGAGCAATGCTTTTCAGATTAATATTCATTCAGAAAACTGCAAATTCCTTGAAGGCCTCCATTCAGAAACACCATTCACAAACTCAGTGCCTCACACCTCGAGGTTTCCCAAGGTCCCACAGAGCTGGGACTGCAGGTTCAGACCTCAACACCTTCCTCTCCTGTTTTTGGACCTTTTTTTTTGTGGGCAGGTGGTTTGGAGTAGCATTTTCAGTGACAAAGCAGTGACCAGCACCAATCAGAGGAGGAGGAACCCATTCATTTCATCAGTCACAACACAGGGATGTGGTAATGGGAATGCTGAGAGGTCACATTAACACCAAGAAATGGTTTTTATGATCCCCATCAGCACATCAAGGAATTACATTATCACACTCCTACAACACCAGGCAAAAAACCTACCTGAAATTACAACATTTTGTTGATTTGTAACATTTTTGCTGGCTTAAAAGATACAGTCTACAAACCAAGTATTTATTTTAATAACTGCATAAAATCAATAATCACACAGGCAAATAAGAGTTAAAACAGGCAGTGTAAAAATTCAAAAGAACTACATTAAAATGCAACGAGGTAATTTATGAATAAGCAACCCACTAAGCAGAAAAACTTTCAGAATACAGAAATGGACAAARATAGAAGGTTTGAATCAAAATACAAGAAAAGCCTCCATAACTGAAAGGGKAGGAAACATTCAATGGCTTAAAAGCAAAGTTATCACCTTCACTCAGATCCCCAGTTTGCATGGAATATTTATATATTCCTCCTTTCCACTGAATAAAAACAGGAAAAACACACAGATTTAAGTGCTGCTGTGCTAAATATAAATATATATATTTATAAATATACATACATTTAAGCATAACTTTATAAACACATATATAAATGATATAAATATATTTCCAAAAGCAAAACAATGCTGGAAATACATTTACAAACATTACATTTACATTTACAAACACACAGGCACTCTCCTGAAAATCAAAATGGCAAATTTCTGGTTTATGCACTCAGTTCCCATTTTACCAGAGAGTCTCTTGCCATGAAGTTCTCCTCATTATTCTTCCCTGAAGGAATCCACACAACTGAAGAGCTCAATCTCTTTAAAAATGTCTATTAACAACACCTTTAACACCACCCATCCCAATTTCCAGCTGTACTTCATGCAGGCTGTAAGGTTGCATACAAAACTTTAACCTTTCCCATTCAAAAAACCACAAAATCCCACATATTTCTTGCACCTAAAACTTGCAAGCTGCTTTTTTTTGCCTTCAATTCTGAACCACATCAAAACCTGAGCGCTTGAAAACATGCATTTCAAAGCAGTTTGAAACACCAAAATATTTGCACTGAAATACAGATGCACATAAAAAGCCTCTCTGGGTAAAAAGAACACAWTAAACAGGAACAGAACAAAGTAAAATAAAATAAATTATGCTAGGAGAGCGTACATGTTAATGGAAGACACCAGAGCCCAAAGGAAGCAAGCAGACAGTTTTAATTCATCTCAGCATGTACTTCCTTCAGTTACCTTCAACGCATTTTTGCACTTTTTCTCCATAAAATAATAGTGGTTATTTAAAGTTTTCTGATATATTTGAGAATTTAYATAGTTGTCTTGTCTGTGAATTTCAGTGAGTGGCTATTCTGAGCCTTTCTTTGTTATTTACTACAATGAAATATTAAAAAAATGAAATATTAAAAAAAAAGAAAAAGAGGTAATCTATTTCAAATAGTGTCAGTGTTTGTTTCTTGCTCTTTTAAAACATTTGAAAGTATCATGCTGACTCACAGAGCCCTCAGGCCATCATGATAAAAAAGGAATCCCACATTTGTTAATAACACCACAGTCAGAATATACACCCTGAATCCCATCAAACCAAAACAACCATAAAAAAAAAGCAAACTTTCCAGTTTTCACCACCAAGCTTCACCTTTCAATTTTGTCTGTTATCCTTTCGATTTGCTTCCATTTACCTTTTAAATCTTTTATCCTTTAAATGCAAAACTGCATTCGTTTTTGCATTTAAACAAGCCAGAAAAAAAAAAAAAAAGGTTTTAGAAGGATGGCATCCTTGAAACTGGAAAATTTCCTGGTGAGGGACGGTTTTGGCATAATGCCACACAAATTCATGCAAGGAAGCATGAATACTTCTCACTGCTTACCACTTGATGTCCAGGGATGAGTAAAGTAGTCTCAGTGCTGCTTAGACCCTGCCAGTGGCATCACGGGAGAAACATAATGTTGTTAGCATTTGGTGCAAAGGAGGTTTTAAAATAAAAGGCTAATTCAGAAGAAACATTGAAGTTTCTGTTTTCAGCTGCTGGAAAGCTCTTCTGAGTGACAGGTGGATTTTCAGTCCATTTTTATAGAGTTTAAACCAACCTCTGCTTCCTCAATCTCCAGCCCACACCACTGATTTTTATATGCTCCAGACTGATTTTTTAGCATTAATAATTACAATTTTTGGTAAGAGTTAAACAGCATTCCTCATCATTTCCACTAGAAAAAAAAACACAGCCTAAAAGAGCTGGCACAGATYACCGTTTGCAAACTGTTAACAGTACTTTTATTAATTTTTATATCAAAGAGAGAAAAGAGCACAGGTGGCTGTGCTTGTGACTGGAACAAATGAGACACYAATTACTCAGCTACCTTTTAAATGCAATTGTACAATGTGCACTGAGCAAAAAAGAATGCAAGGAGACAAATCCTTAATCTCACCAGGAAACAAATCCTTAATCTCACAGTGTTTGGAGAAGGTAAATTGGTACCAGTAAATTGGAGACCAGTGAGGGCTTCCCAGCTYCCAGTTTTGATCCATGGCTTTGGGATCAGGCTCTGCTATTGGAATGAAGAATGCCTCTCAACATCTAATGATCTTAGCCAATAACTTATCCCACTTCTGTTTTATTTTTCCTTTTGGGTGTTTTGAACACAAACCACAGACAGAATTTAACACTCCAACCAAACAGTGCAAGTGCATTATGAAAATGCAATAGTTCTCTATGGAATTAAATTAACTTTCAACATAGGCAGAATTTTATTATTCTACCATCATTTACTGGTTTACAGTTGTAGGACTTCAAAAAGTTTATTGTCCTTCTCTATGGAAATAAACTCACTTTCAATAGAGGTAGAATATGAACAGCATTTTATTATTCTACCATCATTTACTGGTTTGGAGTCGTAGAACTTCAAAAAGCTTATTACCCCAAGCCAAATTTTCATAAAGTAATGTTTATTATTTTTAAATAATATTTTTCACTTTTATCACCTTTTTTTTTTTTTTTTTTTTCTTGAGAGAAACCATTCTACTCCTGTTCTGGTTGCACATCAAGTAAAACACACATTCTTTCTCAATGATGCCATCTCTGGGTATTTGCTTATCTAAGTAAGTCAAAAATGTCCTTTTCCAAACACAGTAAAATAAACACAGGAAGATCAATGTGGTTTTTGGCAAGGAATCCCCCTGAGGAACAGTGCAAATATAAATAGCTGCACTGTGCTCTTACCATAAGTTGGGTTTAGAAGTCTAGACCTCGTGTCAGTGATGCTACTGCAAAAACCTGCACTATCAGTAAGGGCTGACACACTTCAGTGGAAAGTTTTTCTCCAATTATACACTGCCAAATTATATAAAATTACAAGTACTGTACAAACTGAGCATGGATGACAGCACAGCCTGGCATTTCAGCACTGCCCTACAGCTCCTGATCTCTGCATTTCACCCATTCCCACCCCATCCACACTGAAACATTTCTGTCTGCTTCTATTTTCTAGATTTTGAAACCTGCTTGGTCCATCTTTGCAATATTAACATTGGTATTTTTACATTTCTCTACTTGAAAATCCGCCAGTCTGAATCAAAAAGTGAACAGGCATAATGTACATTATGATGGTGTTTCTTCAGAAAAAAAAAGCCCCAAACAATTAGATTTGAACACCTGCAGCACCTSCTGCACTGAAAGAAAGACAACAATCTGTGATAAGCCAAATTTTAAAAATGCATTGTTTAATGAATTTGATGGAGCTCTGCCAACTTACCTCTGCTAACCTGCACCTTGTTCTCAGATTTTCTTATCATCAAGATACATTATGGAAAACCCTGATTGACAGGATTTTTTTTGTAAGAATTTCACTGGTGTGTAATGACCAGAAAGGTAAAAATTCAATGTCTGACTGTGCAAAATCAACTTGTAACTGCTCACAGCAGAAGAGGGCACATTCCTGCATTCTCACTGAGCAGTGCAGTCACCTGCCTTTTATGAGGCAGAGTCCACGTTCATACCAARCAGACATTTAAAATTACTTTGTACTTCTTAATTGGAATAAAAAACAGTCCTCTGTACAGACAGACCTCTACAGGCATTGATAAACTACAAATTCAGTAATTCAGTCTTGCACAAAATATGCGTTGATTTTACACTTATCCCAAATTTAACACAAATTCAATTTTTTAACCTTTCTTCCAATCTTGAAACGAGTGATTTTCTTTCCTCTTAAGCACAGGAATTCTCTTTTGTCAGTGGTTTCATYTTCATTTACTTTGTAACTGGAACAACTCATTACAATATCCCTGAGCAGACACACTGTTACAGATTTTTCTAGCACTCTGCACAAAACGCAGAAGAAAAAAAAAAAATATTTCTCGAGTTTTATTTCATTCATTTTCCCATTTGTTTGAAAGGACTTTCAGAGCAGGAACTCCATAAAGGCTGATTCAGGTTTGTTCTTCACAGGGATTCACTTAGGACAGCATCCCTACCAGAGTGGCTGTGCATCCCTGATTTAACAAGGATTTCATTTCAAGCAGTCCCCATTAAAGCACTTATTTTAAAACATCCCCATCACATCCCTTTTTTCCCCCTCCTCCAGTATGCTGTTTGCTGAAAACACCTCCCTGCCTCCCTGCATGACAAAGCATCTAGAAATGATTAATGCTCTAAGAACGAGTATGGGATAYGAAAAGCTGTTGAACTCCAAGTGATCTCATTTCTTTTGCCCCTGTGGTAGATTAAAGGATGAGAAAAATGAGACTCAAGAAGAAGCAGATTTTAAAAACAATAAAAAATTCAAGGTGAAAGAGGYAAGAAAGCAAAATCATGAGGGACCAAATGCACCATTGATTGGTGCTCAAATGCTTTTTGAGCCCTGGACTTCATCCAGCTTTTGTATATATCTTGGCAGGCTTCACTACCAACTGCTCTTCACTTTTTGTTTGACTTGCATCATTCCTTACATCCATCTCATGTATTTCTTTTGCAGATTATGAAAGAAAGAAAAAAAAAAAAACCTCAACCACTGAATTATGGATGGGTAATGTTTTTGCTCTCCATATTAAATCTAAATTTAATTTTTAGATTTTTTTTTTCCTCCTCTGCTGTTAAACCAACAATAAGGCCTTAGCTTTCACTCTGTTCTGCTGAACACAAATATACTGGATATTACATTTTTTCTCTTCCAAAAGAAAAGACAGCCTGAGCATAATGAAGTGGTGACCTGAGTGTAAGTTCATTTAACTCTTTCCCAATGGAAAAGAAATTCTTCCAGTTTATACAGAAATGGTGCCAACAACAAGAGATCAGCATGATATGGGAAAAAATCCCATAAATATTAGAGGCTATCTTACTAYTGGAATGAATTAGTGAAAAATTTTYAAGTATAGACTGAACCTGAGTTCTGGGATATAAATCATCAAGAACTAAGCCTGTCATGGCTGAGGAGTGTGAAACTCGGCAAGAAGATCAAGAATAACTCTGTTACTTTCTGTCTGGCTAATGTACAGAAAGAAAAAAAAATCAGATAAATGAAAATGGAACATTGGGCAGGATAGGGCAAAGCTCAGGGAAGTGCTAATTTAAATGAAAGCAAACATCAGAGAACCAGCTGAGCTGCAGAAACAAAGACCAAACAAGCTGTCTCAGAGGGAGCAATGAAAACAACAAAACAAAGCTCCCAACTCATCAATAACTTACTGATATTGCTAACAGGACAACACTGTGTGATTTTTAATAACAAATTATGAAGAAAAATAATTATGTAAGGAAACATCAAAGTAGAAAACAAGAGAAAAGGCTGCATGAAGTTACCAAAGAGAGATTTTTGGGAGGATAACCAGATATGTTTTTCCCAGACATGAATGTGCTGAAGATMAAAGCCTCCTTTTCCCACCCTTTCACCCTTCAAACAAGGTTCAAATCCCACATCTCTACACACAGGACAGGTGTTGCTGTCCTGGTTCTCCCATTTTCCTGCCTTTTCCTGTGTTCTAAGTCATGAAGTGACTCTTTCCAAGTTTTGGTGAAATGGGCAGAGACACTTTGATTAGCTCAGAATCACTCATCATGGTGAGGATTCACACACCAACTGCAGAGCATTGCCCATTGCTCAGGGAAGCACTTGGTACGGCTGTTCACCAAAAATTCTGATGAGTACAACCCCTACAGCAGATCCAGAAGGGAAYAGGGTGAACATATGGACAAGTTTTAAGATGGAACTGGTGCATTTATGAAAATACTGGGATGATACGACCAGCAGGTCAGCAACACGACACGCAGCACAAAACAAAGCATTCCATGAGGAAATGTGAGGAAAYATTATGTTTTTCCAGTTGCCAAAGCATTTAAAGATTGTGTGATTCTCCTTCCAAGGCTGACACTGGGGACACCATTAAGCTCACACTGGAAAGTCTCTCCTGAGACTCACTGAGTGTCAGGGGTACATTCATGATTTTGCTCTTTCAAAACAATACAGGAAGAAAATGTTTCCATGGATAAAAAAGAGGTATAAGACAATCTAAAAGAAATATTAGTTTTAAAACTAATTGTTTTTTTCACAGGAGCCATTCTTCTTCATTCCTACCAACAGTACATGAACTAACCCCATCCATACTGTACCTTACCTCAGAGCTGCTCGGGATTTCTGATCCTGAAGTTGAAACAGTTTCACATAAAGGTCCATTGCATTCTTCCCCTAAGGAACATTGAAGAAGAGATTCATATAAATACATTCCTTATTTTAAAATGCTGTTGTATCTGAAAATTATGTGGAGCTTGAAGGCGTGGAACTATGAACAAGTAAAATAGGGAAAACAAAATTCATAATACTCATAATACATAACATAAAATCTTCAGGAGTGGTTCTTTGGAGATGAAAAAGTGCTGCAAGACACAATATACTCACTTGCACTACCTTAGTGTCACCTTGCATCACAGGAATATAATTTTTAACCAGGACAGAAAAAAACCTGTGGTCATCACATATCTTTCTTGTCTCAAATTTCAACCAGGTCTAAGAGGGTCTCACACTCARACCTTTGCTGCCTTGGTTATGGAAGTTCAATCACCTATGGGATTGTTTGCTAGAAATCAAATTAGAGTGTGATTTTTTTTTGCTAAGAGGTTTTAATGATGCGTAACCTCAAGATTACGGATGCCCACATAATGGAGACATAACAGGATCAAGATTAATAACATGAACTTAATTACTAAGCTTATTGTTTGGAAAAAAAACCACAAAACCTAAAAAAATAAATAAAAGCAACTCCAAAGCAGCAACAATGATAAAACAAACCAAACAAAAAACCATGCCTTCATTTTAACAGCAGTAGTGAACTCCAACATGACTCTTCCACAAATACAGTCATTTCACCAAGTACACTGTTAGTAAAGCCTTAATGTTAAGGGGGAATCATATTTAGTACCTTCATAATCTCAAATTGGATTGAGACCCTGGCTGGGTTTGTGCCCCTGAACATCAAATATTTGATGTCAAAATTGCATCCAAGTTGGAAATAAACTGGTTCTTCAAAAATATATAACCAAGTACAGCTTGAGAGCATCTTGTTTCCTGCAATTTTCTTCCTCTAAGTTCACTTACAGAAAAYGGTCTCTGTAATTTACAACCAGACACCTGATATGATGAGAAACCGAGCAGTGGCACATAAAATGTAACAAATTCCTGAATGCTGCAGATATGAGCTGAACACAGGGATAAAGAGCAGGAGCATCCCCACCACGCTGCACTGCCCAAACCCTGGGACAGGGGAACAAGCCCAGGGCCCAGCAGAAGAAAACCCAAACTTTTTGTCCCACAACTCTCTGATTTTAAACCAGGAGCAGCGTGGCACCTCATCCCTGCAGCCACAACATCCCATTGCCCACGCTGCTGAGGGAACTTGAACTGATTCAATGCCTCCGTGTGGGTTTTTTTGGTTTTTTTTGCCGGATTTCATCTCGCCTGCAGTTGTGAAAGTCTAACCTCAGAGCAAATATAATTCAGAGTTCCTCATTTAAAACACTTTCCCATCACCACAGCTGAATACCCGTGCAACTTGTGGAAGGAAATCTTCTTGGTAGCTCTGAAATAAATCCAAATAACTCCAGGGCAGCACAGGAGAAGGTAAAAAAAGAACGCAAAACGTGTATGAACCAAAAGGTACAACAAACTAAGTGTGTTCCCTCCTTGTAAAACACATCACCAGAACACAACAGTGCACACCCAAATCACTCAGGAAGCTGCAGAGGCCCCATCCCAGAACTGCACCAAGCACAGGAAGGGAAATGCCCAGAAAGCGAAACCTCCCTTAACCAGCAGAGAGCCAAAAATTGACTTGCAAATCACTCTGTAAAAAGCCTGGCTCATTTGTGATATCAA
>NW_026623812.1:40540-59366 GCF_030028575.1 Malurus melanocephalus | reverse complement strand
AGAGGACACAGAAAAAAGGGAGGAAGGTAAAACACGGGTTAGTACGATACCTTCTGACAGGGATGGCTGGAACTTGGTGAGAATCGCAATGTCATCTTTAAAAGGAAAAAACACTTGAGTAAGAACCAGAAATAAACCCCACTTTAACATGAACTCACTGCATAATTCTCCTCTATCTCTTAAAACACAGCCACTGTATAAAACAAAAAGAATAAACCCAGGACAGCAGGGACTGTGACCCTGGCAGAAAACATGGCACAGCTCCTCTGGGAACACCAACATTCCCATTTTTGTCCAGACACCTTATTCTGCATCACAAGCCCCTTTTCCTGAGCAGCAGCAGGGAGGGCCATAACAGTTCCTACCAGCCACAAAAAAGCCTTTCAAATTGTTCATGAAATTACAGTTTCATATCRAAAGATGGGCATAAAATAAGAACATTCTGATAAAAATACCATATTTAAGGGTATGTCYTTGTTCTTCAACACCAAATGCTTTTATGTATATAAACAGATATAGAAATGTCTGTGTGCCAAGAACAACAAATACTTGGGAGTTTGTTATAAAGACACCCACTAAACCAAGTGGTCCTTTACCACAAAATTTGTTTGTACAAATTGCAGTCGCTCCTTGAAAATCTTTTGGTCAAAATCAACTCCAGAACAACAACTCCATGACTATTAAAACTCACTAAGCTGTTTCAGGAATTTATCATTTTACTGTTTGCTCGAATCACTGACCTCCATGGGAGTGCATGTCCAGTGGAACTGTTTTTTTCAACATCCTGGCAATCCTTCACAGAGCTATTTGTAACTCCTTAAACACATGTGCCTTGGGAGGGTGCACATTAAATAAGCAAGGGCCTGTAATTCTGCAGTGTTTAACATATGCTGTCCCAAACTACACCCAACCACTGAGAAACCTTTGGTTGCCACCCTTAAGAATTACAGATCATTGCTGCTTCAATTACAGACCCAAATGATCAGAACAGCAGGAACCCAAAACAGAAATCAGCATCCAAGACTGGAGAATATAATCAAGACTGATTGTACCTCTTAAAATATAAGTAGTTCACTCACAAAAAAAGGTACTTTCATTACTGCAACGTTATGATTTCTGCAACAAGCATGAAAAACGGCTTCTTGTGCAATTAAAAGATCAGAAATTCTACAATCGTTTGAATTTGTTCACAGTGCCAGAATAAATTCCTTTTTTACATGGCAAAACTGACAAGTTAGGAGAAGACAAAAAGAAGATAATGTGTGTTGTAAAAAAGTAATGATGGCACTGTCAAAATTAAGGGTTCCCACAGACCCTTTTTAATGATAAAAAGCTGTGCCAAGGTAAATGGTGTCAAAAACCAAGCTGCACATTCCCCAGGAGAAATGCAACTTGTGACATGTCATGTCCTGGTCACAACAGTGCAGTGGGACCTCGACCAGGTAAGAAAAAACTCAAGACCCAGACCTAACCACAGGACTTGCCACTCAACTTCTGGAGCAAAGCTGAGGAATGGTTTCAGCTTTGAAGAATGGTTTTGGCTTCTTGCATTCTCCTGGATGGAGAGGAAGCATGCTCTGGAGGATGCACTGGAGTTTTTTCTTCAAAACAGCATGGAGAAGTCTGCCTTGCTAAGAAAAGAAGGGATTTTAGCCATTCAGGTGTGGTTGCACTGTGCTTGAAAGCCAAGGAAAAAATCCTTATTCTTTTTTTATTACTAGCACAGCTGCAGCCATGGATGGTCTAACCACTCTAACTGCACCTAATCCGCAATTTCCCTGGAAGATGGCAATTATTCTACTTSAGCATCCCCAAAAAGTCATGCTGCTGGGGTATGGCAAGGAAAAAAGCTTGGCTGAGGATGCTGAGCTTGAGGCAAAGCTGGGCACAGTGAGAGGACACTGCTCAGRGCAGCTCTGCTCAGGAAACAGCCCAAGGGGAGGCTCTTCAATATTCCTTTCCTCCAACTTTCATCACCCTGATTCTTCTGCACCAAGAACAGCTCTTGGCAGATCCTTCCCACCACTAAAAATGTTAATGCATGGTTCTAAAATCAGAAGAGGCATTTCCAGGGATCCAATTCTTTGTTTTGCTTCTAGAACTAGAAATTCATCCACATCTTCACACCTAAGACCTCTGATGAAGCTRTTCCAAAGAGAATCACTACTGATTCTGCTGTGACTTTCAGTATTGTTTCCAAAATGGCTCTTTCATTTATTTCCACAATTTTCTTAGGCACAACAACAGCAGGATCCTTTTCAGCCAACAAAACCAAGGAGGTGAGAAGAGCTTTCAGAGTGACACCGTTCTTCATCATTCTGACACCTTGGCATGTTAGTTTATACACGTGCCTCTCCTTAGAGCAAAATGCTGATGGTCCAGGTAAAATGGAAATAAACCAAGCAAAACCCTAATAAATCAGGAAACTTACACTGCAGAAGTGTAAGAATTATGAAAGAATTCACTGCAGAATTATGAAATTGTTGTGAGTTTTTATGAAGTAGCTGCTTTGTAYTACAAAGAAAATTCCCAATATTCACCTTCAACAGGCAGTGAAAGAAAATGTTATTTCCCAGCTGGAAATTTCTTGGATTTATAATAAACCCCTGCATTTATTCATTCATTCACCTGAGCTGGCTGGTAGAAATGAGAAATKAGTCACTCATTCCAAGTAATAATGACTATTGCATGTGCTTCCATATCTAAGGAAAACAGCTTTACAATGATCTTTCAATTCAATTTATGCACATTCTGCTCATATCCTCCAGATATGAGGGAGTCACCAGGGGGAACTGGGGCCCACCCAGCCCAGATGACTTCCCAGAAGCAAAATGAGCTTCTTACAAAATGAGTTTATTATACACCAGCTAGCCCTGTCTGAAGAGTGAGAAATGTGCTGCTGAGACAAAATTTAAGCATCAAGATGATGCCCAAAGTGGTGGTCCATGCAGACACAGAGATGCTCCTAAAAATTGAGGACTATTTCTAAACAATGGAAACGTTTTCAGTGAATTCATGAAAACCTATTGGGAATATTTTACAAGGATTTTATTTTGAAATTCTTTTTAGAAGTCTCTTTTAAAAAAGAAGAAGATTGCATTCAAGTACGGGCTGTTTCACCGACATTTTAATTTTCTGCATGTGTGTTATTATGAAACAAGCACTTCCAGGGAACAGGCATTTATCAACACATCAGAAAAGAAAAATAACTCTCTTATATAGGCATAAGTATTTAGAAATCTGTTCCTAACAGCAAGAAAATCTCACTTAACATTTGGAAAAGACATGAAGTCCTAGACCTAATCTCCAGTAGAGTAACTGGGCATTTTAAATCAGAACAGGGCCTTTACCCTCAGCTGTCTCCCATTTAAAGAACCACAAAACCACCTACCCTTTTGATTAAAAGGTACCAGGACAGCAAAAATAAAAAGAGAAGTTTTGCAAATCTGTTTTCGCAAAAAAAAAAAAACAAACCAACAAAAAACAAACCACAAGCATAGTGTTGTAACACAGAACTTCAATGACATTTTGATGCAATTCAGGCAAAAAAAAAACACTACTGCATTTCATGTCCCAGCACAGACAAGACTCAAAGCGTGCTGTGAGCACTCAGAGCTGTCAGGTGTCATCATTCTGCACAATGACACAAATAAACTGAGTAATAGGTTCAGATGCAGCTATAAAGAATGGACATTCCTGCCCTTGCAGGAGAGATATTCTATAGCTGCTGTAAATGAAAATGAATACATAAAGTAGGAAACTAATGACGCAAATATAGCAATAAAAAAAAAAAAAAAAAAAACCTCAAATTTAGTGTCCTCTGGTGGTATTCCTCAGTTTCATGTTATCCAAACATTCCATTTCAGATGGCAAATTTAATATGTAATTTTTTGTTCCTTCTGATCTACCTCACTCAACACTTTTGTGGCTATGCTTCCAATGAAATTGCATCACCAGAAATTTCGCTAGTGTGTTCACCAAGTATTGAATTTTCTCACATGAAACAACATAAAAATATACCAATATAGGAAGATATTTCATAAACAAATGCAAGATTTGCAAGATTTATAAGAACTGCAAGAAATGGTATTTTTGTCAAAATCCCTTTAAAAATGATGGAATAACTTCAAAATTCCTATACTGATCCCGSAGAGAAACTGTTCCATCAGTCAAGAAAACGAGCAGTGGACCATGGCTTCCATCACTGAAAGTTTTTTATGTAAGCATCAGTCAATTAACAGAATTAAAGTAGATAAAGTGGTTTGAAGAACCAAGTGGCCTGAAAACCACATCTGCTAGCCATTACTTGTTGGCACGGTGTATTTCTAGCACACCACAAACGGTGCAAACACAGAGTTTCTGATTTCCCACCCAACAGTTGAGACAACTCCTTTGAACAGCAAACCACAGGGCCCTTTCTAATTTAGGGGAAGTGCAGAAAATGAAAGGACAGCCATCTGCCTCATGAGTCCTGCCCACACCGTTTGCCAGGGTTCTGCTATTTTGACAAGGGCCTCAAATTTCATATTTCCCCTTGTGAGCCTTGTAAAGAAAATGAGAATCCCTTGGGATTTCCAGTTAGAAGACTGCACTTCACACAAAGATATATTCACTTCTGAAGCTCCAAAGGATGGGCTATAAATAAATCTCTATATTGTGTACATAGAGGTATTTGTTTATTCCAGCACCGGAGGTGAGGGGGATTTTTTTACTTAACTCACCCACCCCTGTCAAGTGTCATGTTTTATTTATACAATAAGCATTGTTTAATATTGCCATGTTAGCATAACATTATTATATAMGTGTTTGGAATGTATTTATATAGGATTACTTCATGATTATAAATAATTTTTCTGTACTGTGCTTGAGTTTCCTCAATTTAGGTGGTCTTGAGGGTCTTTTTCAATGAAGGCTCAAGGTCTTCCTCACAAATGAACTTTTCARSTTTTCCTWCTGAGCGTGCACAGTTRTGGTGTTCTTTGGGCTTTCTGGATTTAACTGGTTTAAACTTTTTAYCTTGTGGCYAATTKGCTTTACATTGGCCAATTTCTCATTAGTTCATCTTGCTGTTTCTTAAGTAGCTATACTAATTTATTTTTTGAGATTATCCACCTGTCCAGTTTTTGTTTACTTAAGCATTAAGTAACTAGCTAATACATTTGGCTATTATTTTGTATAGAAAGTTATGAGTCAGGCTATATAAGTATTAAAAGCTATAATTTAGCCTACAGAAGTATTAAAATGTTATCATTCAGGTTCCATAGGTATTTCACAAATTAAGCTATGTAAGCATCTGTCACTTTGRCCCAAGTTATATAGGCATCACTTCCTAAAAAAATGTGCTGGGAACTTCACCACCTCTGCTGGTTCTCACTGAAACCTCACAGCTTTAGGTTTCAATGAAAAACTCACATTTCTATAATAAAATCCAAGCAAACAAGTCCCAATAGACTGAGCTCCTCACACAGCCTTTAGCCTAACACAAAATGTTATAATTGTTACAACAAAACACACAATGTTACAGGACACACACAATGTTACAGGACGTGCAGCCACACACACAATGTTCAATCCATAAATAATTCCTGACATGGTATTTAGCTTTAGCACACAGCAAATAGCTGAAAACCCTTCCATAACTATAATTGCAAGAACTATCCCCAGCAATACAACAATCCTTCTCCTTTCTGCATTTATACACACACCTGCACGTGGAAAGCCAYCACCAAATATAATAAAATTACTGCCAGATAAGAAAATACAACCTGGTAATTACACTGCTCTTGGGGTCAATGCCCAGACCACAATAAAAACAACCAGTGCAAAAGGTCACTGCATTATTACCTTGGCTCTTAATATCTGATCACATTTTTACATTACCTACACCTCCTTGATGACATGTTTATTTTGGATGGCTGTTTGTGTCCTCCACGTGCAGCTGATTAGTTTAGAGATAGTAAAAATCAACACAGTGGTATTTGTTTTTCTCATTTGTTTTTGGTTTTTTGTTGTTTGGAGTTTTTTTTAAAAATAAATTATATGCCAAGAGCTCTCAGCATGATTTTAAAAGCACATTTTCAGCAGCGCCCTCATATCTTATCCTAGAGTTTCCTTGCATCACAGTAATTAYAAAGCCTTTGCACACAAAGGTTGAAGTGTGCTTTCATTTTACAATTCAGTTATCAGTTTATTTCCACAGGGAACATCCCAGGACAGCACAGCACACGGGGCAGTGCCTCTGCTGCAAAYTGATGGATAGAGAATCACTCAGAGAACAGAACATCCCTCTGCCTTACACCAGAAGATATTCTGGTGGCTTTCTTGGTGATTATTTGACATTCACAACCCAGAACCTCTGCCCCTCAACTGCTGAGAGGGGCAGACAGCTGCAGAGCATTTTCTTTCATTTTCTGGGAAAAAAAAATTGTGAAATTGTAGCCCCTTATTACAAAGAGACTGAAACGCTTCCACCTGTGATGGCAGGACCATCGCTCAGTTCTGCACCTGAGGGATTTCAGAGGTGTTTTYCAACCCTAATGATTCTAYGAGCTGCACTTCCCAGCTTCCCAAAACATGGCCTGAACGTCCCACATAATTACTACTGGTTTTAAATGGCATGCAGAGGACTTAATCCCTCCTTTGCTACTCACTGAGCTCCAGGGACTGAACTTAAGTGTTCTCACCTAAAATGAGAATGTTGTCCTAGAGCAGCTTTTAATTTTTTTTTTCAAACCAACACAATCTGGAAAGAAAAATCCATGTTTAAAAAGCTGTATTTAACAGCTGCAGGAGAACATTGTTCCCATTTCCTCACCAAGAGCACCACAGCTACACGGTGATCTGATGCAAGTTGCTGGGATCAGTTCCCAAAAGCAGGTTTTCCTACTGCAAACAGGAGTTTTCTGCAAGAGGGAGGTTCAATTTCCATTAACCAACCCGTATTTACCCTGTGCCCCCGCAGTGACGTGCAGCAGCCAATTAAAGAAATTCCACTCAGAAACCAGACATTGGCTGGTCTGAGGGAATATTTCCTCCCCTGACTTTCACRTTCTGAGCTAGCTCTAAGTTTCTTGAAGCTTTTATTACCTAAGAATAAACTTTCCAACAGCTTTCCTCTCCACAAACCCTTCGGTTTGGCCCTGCTGGGAACACGATATCCCATTCAACGTTTCCACAAATAGATCAGAAATTACTGCATACGYCGTGATGGTAATTAGAGACAGATGCTGTTTTGAACAGAGGCCTGTATTTCATGTTCAGAAATCCTGATCACATAATTATCATTGTATTCACTGACAGCAGTATTCARTCCTGAATATTACAGGATGCCAACACACTGGCACTGCTTGAAAGCCACACCATCGGCTTGTTCTGATATTTTTCCACCTTTCTCACAAGCAAAACAACAACCAACCTTAGAAATCATTTGAATTTAGATCACTTAGAGCATTTCGAGTTACAACCAGGCTCCTGGAAGTTTTGGAAATGGTGCCATGTGTATAAAGGCAGCATACTTCAGACAGAAAGCTTCCAGAAGACAAGCAGGCTTGGGATATATCCCACAACSCAGCTATGGTAGCACTGACATGCTGGGAAAAAAAAATAACAGAAAGCCAACAYAGACATAAATATTCCCAGCAACATACTACTGTCTTCCTCCTCTGATATTAACATTCCAATTTTGCAAGTTCAGTTTTCTTAGACTTCTGTGTTTGAGGTAAATGACACGTATCTTCCTACAGAAAGCAGCATCACACACACAAACACAGAATTTTTTGCCTCAMACAGATGTAATTCAGCAGGAAGCCAGAAAGCTTCCTTCGAGGTAAGAGTAAGGCTCTAAACAGGCAAGTTAAACTTTCTGCTGCTGCTAGACAGTTTTTATCCCCATAACCCGTTCCCCAGCCTTCAAGTTTAATGAAAAGCAGTAACAAACCAGAATTAAATACACACATAATATCCAAAAATAAACGTTTCTTTAAGGAAAATGAGTAGCAGATGTTTTCTTCCCTGCCTTGTTCCTGTTGATTTACACAGGCCCTGTTTAAGCATATCAGACACCCAGAGCCTTAGGAGGCTTTTCCTTAAAAGCAAAAAGCATATGTTTAGATCTACAGGAAGTCCTGCTAGCAGTATATGCACGCTGTTAACAATAATTTAAGGAAGGTTTGGGGTTGGTTTTTTTTCAACCTTGAGAGATTTTTGGGCAACAAATTAACATACACTTTAAAAAGTCTACTCACTTGACCTCATAGTTAATGTTTCTGCTTTAGAAGAGGGGTTAATTAACAAAAATGAACTGAATTGGAATATGATTTTGTATAGACAGTTATGTGCTACTGTATGGCAAATCCTTCTAAACCATCCTTGGACACTGAAACCCCTCAAATCTCCTTATATTCAGTATTTATGACTACAAAAACCCCCACGAGGCTCGAKGGAAAATGAACATTGTGGAATGAAGCTTACAAATCTGACTTCATCATTCCCTAAATGGGAATATTTTGTGTGCTCTGTAAATATTCTTCAGYAGAACAGCCCGTGGAGGGAGCAGCTCAGTCTCAGCAGTTTTTATGGCTCGCAGGCAGTGGGATGGGCCATGACTCAGGCCTCTCACATCCCTTTGGAGAGGATCGCTGGCCAAGAGGCTGCAATGTCCATCTGCTCCAGTTCCTAAGGAGCCTGCCAGCTCCACCAGCCTGCCCGGAGAGGGCAAACCCTCGTCTGACACTTGCCTGCCCCCCGGAGCTGGACACCCCTCCTTGCTGTCACTGGAGCTGCTTTCGGGTAATTTCATCATACCTCTCTGAAACAGGATTGCCAAATATGCTGAAAATCACGATTTGCATCAGTGCTCGAGGTGTTTAAAATGGCATTATATTTTTTTCTAGAAGAGATGGTGTAGTCAAGCTGTGAGGGAGAATACAGAACCTGGGAAGACAACACGGGGACTTTGTTCCTCCCTGCTTTAAGATTTTCACTTCTAGGACTGATGGCAAAGCACTATTCCCAAAAAAGAAATGTTTCCAGGCCAGCATTTTTCTTTTTCAAGCAAAATACACATAGTCTCATTCTGAAAACATTACCATGCTCTCTCTGACTGTTGATTCACGTTGCCAGGTGAGGTGCTGATAAACACACACTTGCATCATRTTATCTTACAAAATCCTAATAAGACCACATTAATTATAAGTAATGACATACCACGCTGACGTGAAGTGGAAACTGTAACTCGGATATTGCAAAGCACAAACCCACCGCAGGGTCTGCCCAAAGTTCAGAGGTGCCAGCGCATCTGGGATGGGGAGAGGGGCAAGAAGGCTGCTCACACCTTCCCAAATGAGGGGGTCCTGTCTGCTCTGCGCTTTTTCTAAGGGCAAGCTCATCTGTAGGAGCCAGCGCCCGACCCCAGCTGCTGCCTCGGGGAAGGCTCTAAGTTATCTGCCCGGCAGAGGGATCTTTGTGCCTTTTAAGAGATAAAAATCAAGCGGGTTCTCTAGTTTTTGTTCTGGGCAGGGTGTGAATGTGAGAGCCTTCCTTTGCGAGGTTTACTTGGGGGTTATAAAGATCTAATCATAGTTTGATCAGGCTCACGGCRAAGTGGTCTTGCTCTTTTCAAGTRGWAGCCGAGGGATTAAAAGCTCGATGCAGGAGGGGTGAGGATTCACCCGGGAGCAGCCCCATCTCACAGTCCCGGCCTGGGGAGGAACCAGAGCCCCCCCAGCCCCCGCACACCACGCTCGCCCCTCAACCACGCCGCTTCCCCGGGCCCCGAGCTGGGCAGGAAGCGCCACCATCCCCCGTGGGGACAGGGGCGGAACAGAGCCGCGATCCCCCCGCTCCTACCGTCCGCCGACAGAGCCATCTCGATGAGGGTCTCGTTCGCTTTCTTCCCCAAGCGGTTCATSGTGGCCGCCTTTTCCGCTGCTCCAGGGGAGCGGCCGCGGAGCGCACGGTGACTCAGGGGCCGGGCGGCCGCCCCATGCATGCGCACTGCCCGCGGAGGCGGAGCGGAGCCGCGCACCGGGGCGGGCAGAGCGCGTACCGGGACCGGGGGGAGCCGCGCACCGGGGCGGGGGAACCGCGCACCGCACCCGGAGGGAATCGCGCACCGGGGCGGGGGAACCGCGCACTGAGACCAGGGGGAACCACGCACTGGGACCGGGGGGAGCCGCGTACCGGGGCGGGGGAACCGCGCACTGAGACCGGGGGGAACCGCGCACCGGGGCGGGGGAAACGCGTACCGGGACCGGGGGGAACCGCGCAACGGGGAGGGGGAACCGCGCACCGGAGAGGGGGAACCGCGCACTGGGACCGGGGGGAACCGCGTACCGGGGAGGGGGAACCGCGCACTGCACCCGGGAGAGTCGCGCACCGGGGCGGGGAAAACGCGCACTGCACCCGGGGGAACCGCGCTGATGCGTGATGATTTTTTGCTTTTCCCTTTACGCTTCTGTACYCTTGATGCATCCGCCTGTACCCCTTAGTCCACATGCTTGTAATTCCTGAAGCTTGATACTCCAGTTTAGTTTAGGAGTTCTGCTGGCCAGAGAGACCAAACATTCTGARGAAGGAGTCAGTGYRCCCTGTGCTAYCTTAAACCCGAGRCTYCAGCCTTGGGTGAAGCCTTCTGTCCAGAACATSTTGKGTAAACKRGRCTCTGGCCTCATCCTSKRGSKKMATTCATTAGAATAGRGGGACATTACTGYATTTGTTAAGTYTCTTATTGGGGAAYCCTAGAYAKATATGCTAATTCCTGAAAYCTATAAAACTTGTACCCGTGCTGTACACGRRKGTGCATTYTGCCATCAAGTTGTGCACCTGGGATCCCAAATACCGAGGTAAAACCCTTTTTATCCCCTTAACCGTGTCTGTGTCATTATTAAAAACTGGCCTTTCAAGGCAACAGCGCACCGGGGGCGGTGATGCCGCGGCGGCAGCGCTGGAGCGGGCGCGGTCCCCGGAGCCCCCGCAGGGCCGTGTCCCCCGCCCCGGGCAAGGGCAGCGGATCGAGGGATGTCCCAGCCCCGCACGGGACACATCCCAAAATCACACTGTGCCCCTGGGAGGTGGTAGGTATGATATGGGGCTCAGCTGTCCCGCCTGTCAGGAAAATTAATCCACCAGCACCAGAGTTTTATGTCCAAAAAGGAGACAGAGGAGTTCCGCAACTTTATTCCAATAAAGGGAGAGGCCATGGGATATTTCCATGGGGTGTCTCAAATTGTAAGAGGAGACCGTCTCCTTTTTATCCCAATTTCCCGGCCACATTTCCCCTCTCTTTCCCCATTGGCTGAGGTACCTGAGAACTACAGACTTCCCGAATCAACTAATACAGATCCCCATCTAATGTGCATCCCCTCCTCTTTTTTATTCTTTGTGCCTCTGTTCTTTTTCTCTAAGTCCAGGGATTTAGCAATGTCTTGGGTGAATAACAGTCTGTGTCAATTCCTGGAATTCCTATGGAATTTAGGGTCCCTCCCATTTCTCCTTTCACCTATCAGTATCTGGCCTTATCCCCTAGCAGACTCCACAGTTTTTTGTAAAGACATCTCCCCCTCATTCCTTTCACACCTGTGTCCCCTCCCAGCTGCTTGTGCAGCTACAGGAGCAGAATGGGCCCGGACCCTGCGCAAGCACTGCTCAGCAATATCTGAAATATCCCTCTGTTATCAACACTGTTCTTATCACAAACTCGAAACACAGCCCCATAAAAGCTGCTAAGAAATGTAATTCTTAACTCGTGAGGCTCCATGCACAGCTGCTGTCCCTGCTCCTGGAGCTGCTACCATTGCCTTGCCTCTAACAGACCCAGCTCCTCATCACTTCCCTCAATTATCTGAGACAGTTTCCAACAGTCATTGTTCAGCACATGCATTTAACCTGGTTTTTGGTTTTTTTTCTCATTATTATAAGCAGAGGCCTTMTTGCAGATTAACTTTAGTGTTTATTCAGCTTTTACTACCTGAGTAACCATTTCACAATTGACATTAACCAAACTGTTGGAGTTTTGTTACAAGGGCAACTGTGACATAACAGTGATTTCATGACAGGAAATCTTTAATCAATTAGAGTCAGTCAGTTGAGTTGCTGGGCTTGTTTTCAGATCTATGTAACCGTTGAATCTCCTCCTAGCACTACATATCTTGGATAAACACTTTTATACCCATGGGAGATGGAGTAAGAGTTGCTATTCAAAAAGAGCCAGAAACAGAAAGTACTACCGAGGTCATTGCTTTCCTAACCAAAAAACAATGGTTTTATTTTTTTGTTAGGAAAAAACAAAAAGCCTAACCCTACCCCTAGTTAATTACCCAAAACCACAGTTTTCCAGCTCAGAAAGATGGAGGAGCAGCAAGGTTGGGGCCCCAGTGTGATGGTCTTGCAAGGCTCTTTTCAGCCCCAGTGTGCCTRGAGCTCAAGGCTCTTTAGATCTCTSCAGCCCCTAAGGGTGRCTTGGCACTGGGCCAYAGGGGCTCATGGCCAKAGGTGGCACAGACTGAAATGGCTGCAGTTGGCAATGGTGCCACCTCCAATGCCCTGGAGCCTTAATTCAAGGGTTTGATGYTTGAAAAGATTCRAGATAAACCTTTATAGACAGRTGTCTRTTGYAGCACTGGAGGWGAGGGGKATCTTATTACCYAACTCACCCACCTTTGCTAAAGGTTGTCACGTATTTATRCAGTAAATATWGCTTAATATTGTCACTGTCACTACATCCACCACTATGTATGGGTACAGAAACACATGGCATCACAGTTCTGTAAGTACACTTGCAACATCTCAAATTCAGTGGTCGTGGGGGATCTCAAGGTCTTCCTCGCCTCTGAACTTTTCAATTTTATCTGCAGGCCATGMRCAGYCATGGTGTTCCTTCRTTTTTTCTGGYCCTCAAGGTCTACCTGTTCCATTTTCTGGCTAATTGTTCTTACACTTGCCATGTCTTCATTACTGTTTCTTAATATAACATTTACTTGTCTWCTTCTGAAGTATAGTTATCTATTTTTGAAATAATCCACCTGRCAAATTTGTTTGTTCAAGCATCAAGCAACTGATTTAACTATATTTAGCTGGTACACTGTATGRGAAGCTATAGCTATATTTAGCTAATAGACTGCATGACGCCAATACACTATATGAAAGCTTATGTCAATATATGAAAGCTAGTACATTGTATATAAAGTTTTGCAAAGCAAATTCTTTTTATTACTTGCATACTTGCAGCCCCTGGATTCTGAAGAAGCTGAAGAGCAGGAGGAGGAGATGGAGCATAGCTCCTGAGCCAGAGGGGTGGGACCATCATTTAAAATGATGGAAACAGATTTTATTGAAATGCCAGCAGTGCCAAATGCTTGCCCCAGCCAGATCTCAGAGCCAGCCCTGTGGGAAGGGKTTTAATGCCCATTTTCCTCATCCCTCGAGGCTGCAGTGCTGGAGCACTTACAACCAAATAAGCCCGAGGTGCTGAGTGCTGGCAGAAGGCAAATCCATGGATTGGACAGGAAGAGTTTGCACTGCTCCTGTAGTGCCAGAGCTGGAGCTGTGCTTTAGAAACCCCGCAGGAGAAGCTGCCTCACTCAAACCCTGTTTAAAGCTCAGCATCCCTGAGTGGGAGGGAGCGCCGCCGTCTGGGGAGCCCCGGGGCTGGCACGGGCGGTCCCCGCGCCCCGCCCGCTTCCAGCTGCGATCCAGCGCCTGCCCCGGGGAATCGCCGCCCTCCCGCCGGGTCCGGCACCGGCAATGGCCCGGCTCCCCGCGGGACCGTGCCCGGAGTCCCGGCGGGACCCCAGCACCGCCCTGGCCGCAGCCGGAGCCGAAGCGGTAGCGCCGGGCTCGGCCCCAGCGCCCGTCCTGGAGGAACTTTTCCCGACCGCGGAGATCCCGGTCCTCACCCAGCGCCAACCCCGGCTCGGTCGCCCGGACCCTGGAGCCACACCGCGCTCGCCAAGGGAGAAGCGGCTCCGCCCGGGATCCCCGACATCCCGGTCTGGCCGCACCTCAAGAGCCTCGGGCACTGCACAGCGCCGGGAACAACGCCCAGTCTGAGGCTCCGCACAGCGCTCCGAGCGATGGTCCCACCACATCCCAACACGAGCATCCGCTACCAAACGGTGTCACCATCCGCTTGACTTAAAGCGGGGGTCGTGATAAACGGCACATGCCCGGATCTGCGGGATATACCGATGTGGGCGGGACGGGGCTGGCACAGGTGTGAAGGGCGGGGCCGAGGCGATTTAAGCTCCGGGAACTGGCGACACTGCCATTTGCGTCTCGTCGCTTGGTCGGGAAGGTTGTAGCTTGCCCGGGTTCTGTAACTCTCTTCCGGTGTATTTCTTTTCCTCTATACCTCTCCTTTCTTCCTTCCACCCTTCCCCACATGTCCTCTCAATCGTCCCCCTCCTTCTTCCAACCTTCCTTTCCCCCCGACTGCGGCTCCCCCGTCCCGTCTCCATGCTGCTTTCTCCCTCCTTCCCCCCTCCCACCTGCCCTCAGTCCTCCCCCTCCTTCCTCCACCCTACCTTCTCCTCCCATCTTCCCCCACCCCACCTCCCCCTGCTTCCTCTCGCTGCCCTGCACACCTCAACCCCCCCACCTGCCCTCTGTCCTTGTCTCGCTCCGATCACCCCCTCTGCCCCACTATTCCCATTCTCCATCCGCCCCTCTCCCTCTTCCCCCGCAGCCGCGGAGCTCGACACCGCCGGGGCTCCGGCTTCCCCGACATCACACTGGGGACTCTCCGAGGGGCCGGGGCTGGGGATCGGGGATGGGCTGAGGGAAATAGGTAAGGGTGGGACCACCTCCAACGGAGGGTGGGGAGTCAGGGTGGAGCCCTTCCGGAGAAGGGGCGGAGGGGAGACTTTGCCCCTACCTCCCCGCCCCCTTTCTCCGAACCGCCCCCTCCGGACGGCGCCGGGGGGGGAGGGAGGAGGTGGATGGGGTGACGGAAAAGCAGACGGTGAGTCACGTCACTGCAGCGTGAAAGCATACAGATATCATCAACCAAAGAAAYAGCCGCCCCCTGCTTCTCCCCGGGCGCCGTCCGGAGGCGGTAGTCCGGAAGAGGGAGCGGGAACTGGAGGGGAAAAGTCCTCTCTCCACCCCGATCCCCTCCCCTGGACCCCCTGACCCGCAGGGGACCCACCCTGAACGCCTTCCTCCGGAGGATCCCACCCTAACCCAATTCCCTCAGGATGAGGAGGAGTAGGGAAGGCGKTCGGGGTACAGAGGGAAACGGGAGGGGAAGGGAAAGGCCGGGTGGGGGGRAAAGGGAAGGTGAAAAGACGAGGAGGACAGGGGGAATAGAAATTTTTATCCAGCGTAGGAAGATAATTCTCATGGAGAAACCCCAAAAATAAAGGATATGGGGTCGGGGTAAGGGGGGGATGCTGTGGGGGTGGGCAGTGTTCTGCTTTAAATTAAAAACACATTGGGAACAGCTCCTTTCCAACCCTGGACTGGCTTCTGTGTGATCAGCTGGCATTCCAAATGCTCCCATAGGATTTTCAGCCAGTGGAAYTCTCGTGTCAGATGCTGAACATGACAGAAAATAATGGGAAAAGTCYCTGTATCAAGCAGTGCCCAAAAGAGCCGGCAGTGCCCAACATTCCTGGCTGGAATTTGGGAGAGCCAGCACAGCCACTCTGTAGTGTCCCTGTGGACCTGGCACTGCCCACTATCCCTGACCCAGCCTTGGGGCTTCCAGCACAGCCTCCCYAGCACATCCCACTGCTTCCTCAAGTCACCTTTAATCAGGATCATTTTTTGGGGCCACCCAAACCCAGCAGAATTGGCTTAAACAAATTTGGGGGGATCTCCCCTCTCCCCTCCTCACCAAATTCCTGCTGCTAAAACCCAGCCAGAGCCTCAGCTCCCCATCCCCTCTAATCTCTCCAAGGAACTGGACTTGCATTTCCCAATCCAGCAGGGCAGGAATGCTCTTCTCCTCACAGTGTATCTTGACTGCAGGCATTGCTTAAGAAATCACTCCAAGAATGAAGAGACAATAAACCAAGGGCTGCTCAACCTCCATCTCAATCCTTTGCTTTAATTAACCACAGCGACCTCGTGTGACGGCAGCCCAGAGGAAGATCTCTTCCCAACTGCTCCGGCTGTGCTCGGTGTGTCCTGACAGTTTCCCTGCTGACACACCACAGCGTCCTCTGCCCACTGCCTTGGGGAGTAACCCTAAGGTGCCACCAAGAAAGGAGCCTCTTATGGACACAGAGTCTTGGGATTCAGGGGAAGGCATCCACGGATCCAGGCACACCAGTTCTACACATGTCGCTAAATTTCCCTAAGCTAGGCAACACAAAACAAAACAAAGGAAACAAAAGAAACTTTTCACTTTTCACCATTTTCAACAATCTASCATATTCATGTTGTCTCTCTTCCAACAAAAAGCCAATTCAACTTTGAAAACCGTATATTCTGGTGTCCCAAGCTAACACATAAAGGCATTTCTCTTTCTGTGCCCCAAATACATCTTAGAATAGAAACATTCAAACTCACTTTTCCTGGGAACCTGTAGAATTCTGTGTCAGCAGCTCAGCATTGCCAGATGAAAAACCCATTCCAGCGGGTTCTGCCTGCTTGGGATTTTCAATTCCCCTKCCCCCAGCTCCTCCCTGCTCTGGCATCTGGGGCAGTTGTTTCCACTGGGCAGGATAGGGAGGGTTTCACACCTCATCTTTTCCAGAAGCTGCATTCGGAGCCTTTGGGTCCTGCTGTGTCAGCCCCCCAGGCCCTGCAAAGCAGCATTTCCTTCCACCCTTACAGGGCTGCCTCACAGCCCCCTGGGAGGCCCTGAACCAAACCCCTGCAGGTTTGGTTTGTTKGATTGCTCCCACCCACAAGGTATTTTACTGAAACAAGGGCTGAAAATCTTCCTCAAAAGAGAAGCAGAGGGATCCTGCCCCTCCAAATGCAAACTCCCTGGCCACCACCATTCCTGTTCCTCCAGTGTGCAAACTCCCTGGCCACCACCATTCCTGTTCTGCCAGTGAATCCACATCAGCCCAGTTATCAGATGGGCCTCCACTAAAACTCCAGTTTTTCTCTCCTGYAGGAATTCYGARGCCCATGGAGCAGCTGTGCCCAGGAGCTGGACAAGGCTAGAAYRGCAATGCACATTCCCAAGGTYTGGCTGCTTCCTTAAATCCATGRMCYKGTYAGTGCAGTCTYTGAACAGCTGAAATGAGCTTTCARTGCYTAGAAACGAGCAGGAGTGACAAAGAAAGGGATTTGAATSTGGAAACCTGTGAGTTCTACCTGCTGACRCAGAGGCTGGGGCTCAGGGCAGCTGTGCAGYCCTTCCCTGGGGCACTGATCCTGCACTGCAATGCTGTGCTGTTACCAAACCCAGCCTCAAACCAGCAGAAGATAAGCCCTGACCATTTGCTCCCGACCCAGGCACASCCACAGCCCTTCCCARGGTGCTGGTCACTCATCCCCACCTTCACATTTTCACTGCAAAGAGTCARCTGRAATGATTCCCAAATAGCTGACACACCAAAGCATACTGGGAAAGGTAGGTTTAACACAGAATAAATGGCCACAAGAAAAAAATAATCTTGTTTAGCATAGGGTGTTGCTCTTCCTGTTTTCCTTCATAATGAAGTTATGTGCCTTTGTATATARCAATCTGTAAATAGGGGTGAGGAAAATCCCTCTCCCTAGAGGCAGAATTAAGTGATTATGCTTCTAAAATTTACTCACAATTTTAAAACTCAAGCAAACAGCRTAGTTCCTGTCCACAGCAAGTTTGGCACATTGGATTTCTATCTCTGTTTGACTGACAGACCAACCTGAGTGCAAAGCAGTGATGCAAAGAGAGCTCCAGAGCTGCCCACAGCCCAGGGACAGTTGGGCTTTCTCTCTCAGCACCTGCTGAGTCTTTGCCCAAATTCGTGCCTGCCCTTGCACATTTAATGGAAAAAAGCTTTAAAACAGCATCCAGGGAACTCATGCCTAAATCTGAGAACACCAATAAACTTCAATTTTGGCTTTATTATTCAGTGTCTCTAATGGAGAATCTGTTTTCTTCACTTGAAACAGGATGCTGCTGGCACCGGCAGAATTAGGGTGCAGGCAAGGGAGGATCCTGGGTTTAGTCACAGCCCTGCTGGGATCTGAAAAGGGCATTCACCTTGTAAGGGAGGGATGAAGAGGACAATCGTCCTCAGAAGCCCTGGCTCCAGATTAAGGTGAAGATGGAAAGAAGGAAGGCAAGCACAGGAGGTGAAAAAGTTTCTAAAATGAAAATATAAACAAATGTTGAGCTAAGAAACACACTTCCTTTTAGGCCTGGGGTGTAGAGGAAAGCAAATCACAGGGAATTACAGTTATTTGGGATTTTAGCAGGAGTGTACACGACAGCTCTGTAAAGCTGTGAGCCACAGAAGCACTTCCTAAAACAAGTATCTCAGTAGATCACATTGCAAATGTCATTTTTACAAATTTCCATACAACTGAGCTGTGCATCTGCTCTGTTTGTACTGCCTGCAGACACTGCTATAAAGTACTGTACGTTAATGTAACTGAGAGAAGGAGACAATGATATAACCAAGCACTGTACAAGATTTATTAAAACAGTTAAATTGTAACTCCCATCTGTTTCTTTCACTGGATTCACTATTTCTTTCATAACGGTTTGTCACTGAGAGTCTTAGAAACTCAGCAAAACATTTGAAACCACACGTTTCCTTCTGGTTTTTGGGACTGACATTCAGCAGGAAGGTTGCTATGGCCTGGATAACTACGTTTTACAAACAGGGGGAGTTGAAAATCTCAGACATGATAAGAATTAAATGCCAGAAAAGCTGTGAGC
>NW_026623812.1:5507-40332 GCF_030028575.1 Malurus melanocephalus | reverse complement strand
AGAGACAGTAAGAACCTGCTTCCTACACAGTCACAGAATTCAAACAGGACTTAAACCTAATGCTTCTTTGCTTTATCTTTTCTTGGGTTGGGCAAAGCGTGAGAAGGTTGTACAAAAGCACATTCTTGCCTGTCAGGAAGGGGAACGTCTGTGACAGCTGTCCCAAGTGGTACAATACAGAAAGAATAGCATAACCCCATGACTCAGGGCCTGTTACACGGCCAAGCGACGGATTCTCTGATATTTCTAGCCAAGGAGCACAACCACACTAAGATCACCTCCTCTACAGCTAAAGTAAAGTTTAAGGGAACCAAGACCCCAAAACACATGCCTTGCTGTGTCGGGGTTTCTCTCAGCAGCTGGAACTGWATCCAATAARCCATTTCAAACCTTGCCACGACGTCAGGGGAAGGAGCACRGAGCGCTGAGCTCCTGCAGCGCGGCAGCACCRGCGCGGCTCCGACCTTTCCCTCAGGGCCGCTTCCCGCTCAGGGCCYGCCCGCCGCCATCTTGCGGCWCTGGCAGCGMCCGGGCCCCGGGCGGCCATGAGGGAAGGGTGGCTCGAGGGCGGGTCAGGCGCCGTGCCGGCCGTGKGAARACCCCGCGGGGGTTCTGGGGACAGGGAATGCCGTGGAAGGGAGACGCCGGGGCYGGRAGACCCGCGGGCACGCCCMGCTGRGGGCAATGGCGGCGTCGCGGTCACCAAGGCGACCACCCGCCCCGACCCTCAGGACCACGRGCGAGCCAATCAGAAYCGTTCTCTCTCCCACTGCCCCGCCTCGGCTCTCCCGGAACGSGTCCGTCTTGTGTCCGCGCTCCTGATTGGCTCGYTGCCGCCCAGCCGGGCTGGGATTGGCGGCGGGCGGCGGGAACGCGCGGGCCGCGGGTGCGCGCGCAGGCCGGTCCCCTCCGGGCACGGACGGTCCTTTATAGGCGCGCGAACCCCCACAGCTGCGGACATGTCGGTGTCCCCCGTAAAGCGGCAGAAGATGGAGTCGGCGCTGGACCAGCTCAAGCACCACACCACGGTGGTGGCCGACACCGGGGATTTCAACGGTGAGAGGCGGCGCGAGGGGATCCTGTCACCGCATCTTCTCCTTAGCCCCCCTGTCCCGCCCCCCTTCGCGGAGAGTGGGCGCGCCCGGCCGAAGGGGCGCGCGGTGGGGGGAGCGAACCACCCTGCGGCCGGAGGGGGGTGAGGAGSGGGGAAGGCGCTCGGTGGTGGCGCTTTGGTCTCCATCCCAGGGCAGATCCCGCCCAGCCGGGGCATTTTCCAGACACCCCCGTGATTTTCTCCCAGTTTGCCCTCGAGTGTGCCCTGATCACCACGCTGAGCTCTGCGTGCTGTCAGTAAGAAGYGCCAGGCTGAAAACCAGGCTCTGCTGTGCTAATAAATTCCGGTTTTCTTCCAGTGACCTGTCTAGATCTGGGACTTGTTTGGGGTTTTTTTCCAAACTCARGGCAAGGCAGCCTGGTCCAGGGGAAGGTGTCATTGCCCGTGGCAGGGAGCAAAACTGGACAATCTTTAAGGTCGCTTCCAACCCAATCATTSCAGGATTMTGTAAAAATAATGCCAGAGTGCTTTTGTTTCCCTTATCTCCTGAGAATGAGCCAGCACGCTCCTTTCCGAGAAAGGGAGGTGGCCTTCAATTAGAAAGCCACTTGTTCCCAAGCTGTCACTGCCTGGCCCAGCAGAGACACGGAGCCTGCTTGGTCCATCAGAGCCAAGAATTGCCTCTCTGGGTGTCTCTGGGTTGCAAAGAGCAGCCCTTGAATCCTGCCCTGTCCTTGCCCAGGCCTGCACTAATCCCTCCACTGCTTGCCTAATCCTGCTGGTGTACAATAAGCAACCCTAAAYGGCCACTGTCAAATGTCTTAAGAGTAGGAAACTTAAGGTGAAGAGAGCACAAGGTGGCAACACAGGAAAAAAACACGCCCGGGATGGCTGAGGGGGTGTTTGTGTGCAGACAGCAGTAAGGATTGTAGAATATCCCACAGGGATCATCGAGTCCAGCTCCTGGACATCCCTGAGTTGTTCCCTGGGCTGGTCCTATCACCTGGTGGTCATTCCTAAACTCCAAACAAGGCAAGAGCCTTACCTGGCTCACTCCTGGCAGGTTAAACRCTGGTGGAGGTGGTTGTTGCAGCTGGTGGCTCCCAGTTCGTAGAACAAAGTGTTGGTACAGAACGGAGTTTTGTTGATGTGCTGCTCTGCTTTAAGCAGTATCCATGTGAATTAAAGTTCTGAAGGACCTGTTTGTATGGAGTGGAGCTCTCTCCAGGATTCTGATCGTTGCCTGGGAAGGATCTATGGAAAAACAAGGCTTATTTTCAGTGCAGTTGTACTCTCTCACTTGGGCTTTCATCCCTGTGTGGAAATGCTGAGGAGAAGGGGCTGGTAATACATATTTTGTTTTTTTGACATTTTAACTGCATTGTTGAAACTGCTGAGGGGCTTGAAAAGGCTCTGTCCCATTTGTCCAGTCAGGCCCTGGTGCCAGGCTGTGATTACAGCCAGACAATGTGTGTCACAGCCTGCTGGAGCAAACACCTGGCATCACCTGGAACAGGCGCAGTCCAGGCATTAGGGTAAGACACTTGACCCTTGCTCAGGTGTCTTCCTGGTAGTACAAGGAAATGGCAAGAGCAGATACTGAGAAACTGCAACTGTTTGGAAAGGGTTTAAAAAAGCAGCAAGAAGAGTTGCTGGAGCCTCACAGRTGAATTCACCTGTCCTGGCCCCATCAGTTAGACACAAACAAAAGCCCAAATTYCTGACTGAAGGGAAGGACCCGTTCTTCACTCCCCTCTGTGATTCCTAGGGCTCAGCTATACTGGTTGGGATGAAATTTGGAAATTAGTACTGCTCTGCATCCATCTTTTCTACAGGCTTATACCTTTTGGGCAATTTCTCTAGTTTATAAACTTTACAGTTTGCTGTGYCTTATGACTGCAACCCAGTTGTTCTGTCCTGTGGAACAAGCCAGCCTTCAGGCAGTGTTTAAACACCACTTAGCACTGATGTRCTCTATCATTAACAAGGTTTTACATTCTCACCTGGCTGAGCAAAATCCTTCTGATTTCTCAGGCTGTCTGGCTGTTTCAAACAGGCTGGTTTTCTTTCCTTAGCCATCGATGAGTACAAGCCCCTGGATGCCACCACAAACCCCTCCCTGATCCTCGCTGCGGCTCAGATGCCAGCATACCAGAAACTTGTTGATGAYGCTGTTGCCTATGGGAAGAAGCTTGGTGGGTAAGTAAAGAGGGCTTTAATCTCAGCAGACCTATATTTTAAATGCCTTATTTGTATTCAAACAGCGTACTGGGGTTTCCTCCTCTTGTACTTGGGGGTTTTTCTCCTGCCCCAAAAGGCCTCAACACTTCAGGAAAAATCCCTTATGCCCATTCCAGATGTGCTTCTAAGAAGTGCATCCCCATTTCCCAGCTCACACCTGGCCCTCCTTGCTCAGGAAAACAGCAGCATTATAGGAAAGAGTGTTCAAAGGCTAATTGTACTGGTAGGACAGAAATGGCTCATTTGAACTCTGGAATTTAATGTTAAACGAGCTGTGAAATTTCATCTTCAAATCCATGGTGAAGAGTRAACTCACCTGTTTTGGTTTTTTTTACCTCCATAAATGCTTTTGCTCTTTGTGGTTTTCAGGTCAGAAGAGGAGCAGATMAGAAATGCTTCTGACAAGCTTTTTGTGTTATTTGGAGCTGAAATCCTGAAGAGGATACCTGGCCGTGTGTCCACAGAAGTAGATGCAAGGTTGGCTCTTTTCCCTCTGGGTTACCCTGGATATTGTACATACAAAAAGAAACCTGATTTGAGTTAGAGAGAGATTTCTTGCATAGGAGACCAGCAGGACTTCTATTGTTAATATTTAAGAGTGTGGATTTCACTTAGTTTAACTAGTACTCTGTAACAAAAACAAGTCACAGTGACCTTGGATTTTTGTAATCTTCCTGTTGCATCTTAAGCAAGGGAAACCTCACACTTCCAGTCTTAGTTTTGCTCATTCTCTTCTATGTGGTAATAGCTGCTCAATTTAGCAGATCTGTTCAAACAGTCTATTTCCAGACTGGCACAGGACTTGGCTGTTAACTTGCTCAGTGCCAACTTTTGCTAATGYTCAGCTTTTGAATTCATTATGAGAATCTTCCTTCTCGAAGGGCTGACAGTCCAGGAGGGATCTGAGAACACAAACCTGCTGTTGGCATGTAAATGCTGATAAAACAGGACAATGTTTTCCCATGGGGCCCTGGGGAAAATATTTTTTCTTTTTAAAAAAAAAACGTTTTAAACAGTGCTGCTCTTGCCTCAAAGGTTGTCCTTTGATAAGGAAGGAATGATTCAAAGGGCAAGGCGCCTCATTGACCTCTACAAGGAAGTAGGAATTGGTAAAGATCGGATTCTCATCAAGCTCTCTTCAACGTGGGAAGGAATCCAGGCTGGCAGGTAAGGCTGTGTGTGCCTGGTCTGCTGATTCATGGCATGCTCCTGCCTGTCCACAGGCTCTGACATTGCATTTTGCACTTGAATAAACAGCAGTGCTGAAAGCACGGCATGAGGAAGTCTGTCACAAGGTACTCTGCAACAGCTTGCTGTTGAAATAGGGAAAGTTTCTTCATACAAGGGCCAGGCCACAGTTTCCTGAAATACCCTAAGATGGCTGCATTTGGCTGAAGGAACTCCATTAATAAAGCAGTGTTTGGCAGCACAAAACATCTGCWGTTAGCTGATAAATTTAAAGCTTACTAGGTGTGCCCCATTCCTAAATTAACTTGAGGAATTCTGTAGTTTGAACTTAGCAGCTTATTCCTGAATATGAATTCTGTAGGTGAGCAATGTGCTGTTCTAAGCCAGCCTGTATCTGCAGGGCTCTGGAGGCTGAGTATGGGATTCACTGCAACATGACCTTGCTGTTCTCCTTTGCTCAGGCTGTTGCCTGTGCTGAAGCTGGAGTTACTCTGATTTCCCCATTTGTGGGACGGATCCTGGATTGGTATGTTGCAAATGGAGACAAGAAAAGTTTTGAGCCTTCAGAGGACCCAGGTAAGCACAGCTTTAACATTGCTGAGAACACAACAGCTGCTCATTYGAACAGTTTACTCGTAAAAATCCTCTTAACAGCAAAATGCCCATTTTGAGCATGTTCTAAATAATCACTTACAATGAAGTCAATGTTATCTACTTGTAGGAGTAAAGAGTGTCACCAAGATCTATAACTACTACAAAAAGTTTGGCTACAAAACAATCGTGATGGGCGCGTCGTTTCGCAACACGGGTCAGATCAAAGCACTCACTGGCTGTGACTATCTCACCATTTCACCCAAGCTCCTGGCAGAGCTCAGCAAAGAGCATGTCAAGTTAGCTCCCACACTCAGTGTCAAAGAGGGTAAGTCCACTCCTTGGGGCTTGTTCATCCTTCCTTCAGCAGTGTGAAGAGTCTGGGGTTCGGCTCAGTGCTGTGGTGCTTGCTGCCATCCTGCTTTAGGGATACATCCAGTTTCCTAAAGGAAATTACTGTGGTGTCATTACAATATCACTGCTGCAATTGCTGACACACTGAGCACTAATTGGATTCCAGTGGGCTTGGAATGTGCTTCCATACTCTGCACCTCTCTCCATGGGACAGGGAGAGAACAGGAAGGTTAATCTGCACATGCTCAGGATGAAATTTTACTGAATAGTAGCAAAGATGCCAAACTTGGTTTCATCTTAATCTCTAGACATGCCAAGAGGTGTTTTTCCTCCAGAAATTGGAGACAAATCATACACAAGACTGAGTGATTTGATCTAGTGACACTGTGCCACGATGGCTTGGAATTCTTGTTCCCATTGCAGTACTTTAAGACCAGGTTGGACCGGGCTTGGAGCAATCTGGGATAGTGGAAGGTGTCCCTGCTTCCAGGATTCTGTGATACTCTTCTGCACCTGATGAAAATGCTGCTTGACATCTCAGAAAGCAGCTCTGTGCACAGCTGCAGCCATGTGTTGCTGCYCACAGGCTGCTGCTGGCCTGGAAGCCTGCTATCAAATGAGCTTTTGTTAGTTCTTGCCAAATAATCAAAGCCCTGATTGTTCAGAATATTTGCTTAGAATGTCTCACTGCTGCAGGGTGGTTGCACAAATCCTTAGAATAGGCCTGAAAGTGCTGTACCATTCAGCAGCAGGTACAAGATAAGGACACACACAAACACTGTGTGTTTAGATAAACCTATTCATTAGGCTACCTTTTTCCTCTTTGTTCTCCTCCAGCCAGATCAGGAGCACTTCCAATCTCACATCCCCTATTGTGCTCCTGCAGCAAATCATACTGAAAGTATTAAAAAAATTTCCAACACCTAGAAATGGTCAGAGCTCAAGACWATTTTAGGAAGTCTAAATTTGACAAGAATCTGATAACCTAGTTTGTTTTTTTATTTCTCCTGCACAGCTCAGGCGTGTGATCTGGAGAAGATCCACCTGGATGAGAAGGCATTCCGCTGGCACCACAAYGAAGACCAAATGGCTGTGGAAAAGCTCTCYGATGGGATCAGGAGATTTGCTGCAGATGCAGTTAAGCTGGACAGGATGTTAAAGGTAGATGTTTTATCACACTTCTCCTGTGTACTGCAGCCACCTTGGTGTCGCTGAGGATTAAAGGAGTCTGGTCAGGTTTTTGGACAGGTTATGTAGGACAGGCCACCTAAATTCAGTGAATTTGCTTCACTGCATGCCAAGAAAGAATTCATGCCAGGTGTGGGCCACACCTGCAGTTTCAGGCCACAGGACTGGCAGCTCATCAGGATAACTGTCAAAGTGAAAAGTCCCTTAGGTCTGATTCTGAGCTGTCAGCTGCAGTACAAGATACAAATAATCTGCAGGTAGTGAGCTGGAAATAAATCATGTTTGTACTTGGAGGCACTATGTAATAGCAGATTTGTTGTCAAAGTTATTTCTCAGGTTTTGGAGAGGCTTTCACATGGGATTATTCAAACTCTGTTTTTTGGGGAAGAACTACTCAGTATACCTGATCTAGGCACTTGGTGACTGGCAACTCTTTGCAGTGTTCCCAAACTCTTACTCAGTGGCACTTTGTTTTATTCTCTTTCTAGGAGAGAATGTTCAGCACTGAAAATGGAAAGTAACAAAAAAAAAAAAAAAAAAAAAAAAAAAAAAAAAAAAAAAAAAAAAAAAAAAACCAAAAAAAAAAAAAAAAAACAAAAAACAAAAAAAAAAAAAAAAGAAACAGCATTTCCCTGAGTGCTCCAGGCTGAGGTGGATCACCTGAAGTTCAGTGGATGTACAAAAGTCTTACCTGTACAAATATCATGCTGTTTATGGATAGATTTAATGCTTTTTTTTTTTTTTAATCAATTTGCAAAGGGATAAATGGAATTTCAAATTTTTGTGGCACTTTTGTCAATATATGCACATTAAAAGAGACTTGCCTTGTAACGTGGTCAATTCACTACTACAGGAAACACTTGACAGGATTTTAATTTTTTGTATTAAATTCCTAATTAAGCCTATAGTCTAACACATTTAATAAAACAGTTTTTAAGTTCAGGTTGTTTTGAAGAGAAAACACAGGTTTCACAAGCCAGTCTTGGTACAAAACCCACAAAACTCCTGTGACACACATATAGACACACATATTCTGACATATATCTTAGTAGTTTATATAGATCGAATTCTATGAAGGGTAGACAACAATAAGCAATAGGACAAGMAAGCAGCAGTCTCAAGGGGAAGGGGCCAGGGGAGATTTAGGTTGCATAGTAGGGAACATTTCTGCACTGAAAGAGGCTGTCCAACCTGGCACAGCTGTCCACAGTGGTGGTGGCTGAGTCCCCATCCCTGCAGGGATTTAAAAGCCACATGGATGTGGCACTTGGGCACAGGGGCTAGTGGTGTCCTTGGCAGTGCTGGGAGAATGGCTGGGCTTTATGGTCTCAGCAGTCCTTTCCAACCTCAGTGATACATTCTATTCTAAGAGATCCCTGCTTTTATGTGGACACAATTTGCTGTTTCCTGACAAAGTTGCCTGAACTTAGGAAAAGGGAGAAAAGGCAGCACTGTGGCTCCAGCACTCACAGACCTGTGCTCTGACCAGAAAAAGGGAGCCCCTGATCCCTCACCCCAGKGTGACACAGCAGCTCTGCTGTCAGCACATCCAGAACAAGCTGGGAGCTGCTGTTCCAGCCAAAGGAAAGCCAGCTATCATCCACTGGTGCTGCACTCCCAGCCTGCCCTGGCAATAGTGCCAGTCTACCAGAGGGAAATGAAATGCCCACGGGACTCTTCCAGACCCCCTGTCCTAGAGCTGTTGGTGAAGTGGGAAGCAGACCAGGCAAAATGCAGGCTGCCCAMAGGGAGGTGACCTTTTTTCCAGTCTAAGTCAAATCAGCACTAAAAGCTTGACCCTGCCTCTCCCTACAGACATCAGACTGTCCACTGCATATTCCTTCTCAAKTTAACCTATTTGGCATTTTTCATTCTCACTAARTTGAGAATTCCAGCAGRGAGTCCTAGAATGGTTWGGRTTGGAAGGGGACCTTGAAGACCATCTCMTTSCATCCCTGTGCCATGGRMAGGGACRCYTCCCACCAGAACATGTTGCTGTGCTGTGACACCACACTGCAGTGGGCACCAAACCTTACACCAGGGCAGAGTGGGGATTCAGGCCCACAGAATTTGGGGACTTGCTGCTGTCAAACTGGCTGGTCAGAGGCTTGGAGCCTCKGGAATAAATGCCCCTTTTTCCCCTGAATGATGCAAGAACTGTCACATGCCTGCAATCTGTCACCTCACATAGCTGAGTCACAGCTGGCTCAGTAACACTGTGCAGCTCAAATGAAACTGAAACATTTCAGAAGTAGCTCAAGAGAAGATAAATACTGCAGTGAGAGGTGATAAAGAGGAAAAGGTGCCTGAATAACAAGCCTTACTGCATTTACATGCAGACACCGAGGAGCTGAGGGGGCAGTAGGGGAACAAGTTATGCTTAAAATGTTCAGTCACAGGGTCCCCTACCTGCTRTGGTGGCAGCTGGTGTTTCCTCAGCACTGGGGGTCCTTCTCTGCAGCACAGGTGGTTGTGAAGTGTCTGACGTCTGTGGCTAAGCCACAAAGCCCACATCCTTCCTGAAATGGGGCAAAAAACCAACCACCACATAAWCCTTCAGCCTGTACAGCTCTTTAGTCAGTCACACAAAGTGCATTTACTCCTTAATTCTTCCTCAACTTCTCCTCTCTTCAGGAGATAGAGATCTCCCAGGGCCCTGTCTGTGCCGTGCTTACTCCTCCTGGGATTTCCCAGATCTCCATCCCTCCTCAGATTAGGAAATCAGAAGATGTTTGTTGTCTTCCAGAAAGGTCTGTAGCTCTCACAGTCACAAGGACAAGACKCTGGAATTAGGGGCAAATACAATGTGTGTGTGTGTGGAGAAATCCCAAAGAATCCAGACACAAAGTTTAAAGCACTGGTTTAAAAATGACAGCACCTTTCCCAATCTTTCCTTGTGGTGGCAGCTCTCTGATTCCAACATCCAGCTGTGCAAACACACAAAGCTTGGAGGGGGCTTGGAAAAGCTTTTTCTTCCTCTTCCAGGTGGGCCTTGCATCCCATCATGTGCTGTACTGAGGGAGACATACCTGCTGTTCCCAGCACTACCTCCATTCTTGAAACAGGGTACAGGAGAGCAGAGCTGTTGGAAGAACAGACACACTAAGTACATCCATTCATATTCATCCTCCCAACATGGAATTTAATTTAAAATTAGTCCTTAGATTCACTGGTTATGTCTCTCCAATACAGCCATCCTGGGCCAGTATGGATGACACCAAACCCAGACAGTTCCTTTTGAAATTTTAAAGTAAATCAGGACCAAAGAGCCACTTCCATCTCTTCTGGTCCTTGTCTGGATGCATACGAGATGAATAAAGCAGAAGGTCCTGTTTAAAAAAAAAATTTAAGGTTTTTTTTTTCTTTTAACAAGATTATACTGTGGAAGCTCCAAGAAAAGAATCTCAAACATTTTAATACACTAATGGAATGCTGGTATAACCAACAACCRTCARCTGCACACAGGGACWGAGTTCAAACATCTTGTCAGGRTCCCMAAAAACATGAAAATTGAGATCAGAYCCCACAGGCAGGTCTTGGGGCTCTGCCTTCCAGAGTTAAACATTTTCCCAACTGCATCACCAGCACCCCTCTTTCCAGCTTGGGTGTAAACCCATCAGGAAAGGCTCCCATACCTTAGGGATGGTGGGCTTTCCTCCTGCTGGTGAAGAAATCTTTTGTGGGGTGCAAGACAGCAGTGTTCCTTTACAGCTGTGAGCCAACATCAGAGAAAACTCCTTACCCCTTTGGATTCATCCTGCTCCACCCAGTGCAGAGGCATTCTGAGGCTTCTGGCAGGTACTTCCATGTCTGCCTGCAAGAAAATCAGAGGAAAACAAGAGATTAYGGGCCCAGCTATTAAGCCCAGAGATGTTGTGATTCCCAAATAAAAAGAACAAAACCCTAAACAAATAAATGCCCTCCCATTGTTATAAAACAACAAAAACCACCAGCAGGATGTTACCAGATTTCCAAGAAAACATGTCTGGCTGGTAACATTCCTAGGACCAAAGCATCAAGCACTGCACAGTGCAACACTGAAACTATCAGGGTTTGTCTGGGTTAAAAATCTCACAAATTTGAAGGTTTTCAGCTCTTTGGGAAACAGTTTCTGCCTTGGGGACAAAAACTCCTCAGAATAAACACCACTGCTTGGATGTCTGGGATGAGATAGTTCGTAGGGCTCCTCAGCTGAACCAGGCACAAGGTACTAACTGAGATATCCAAATTCTCTCCATGGGAAGTTTAAAATGTAAGAATTATCCAAAAATCTTTGCTCTTTTTTTATAATGCCACTTCATGATTTTAGTTGATGTAAATACCTTTTAGGTAAAAGAAAATAACAAATGAACTATCAAGTTTTACACCTGCAGAACAAAATTTAAACACAGAAAATAAACACAATAAAACTTTCCTGAACATACCTGGATGACATTCAACAACTTTGTGTTTTCTATCTTCATTTGATCTTTTCCCACAGTCTTGGAACAACTTTTTCCAGTCCCTGGTTAAAATTGGTCATTAGGAGCTATCATCACTAATGGCCTCAAGTTGTGCCAGGGGAAGTTTAGGTTGGATATYAGGAAAAATCCCTTCAWGGAAAGGSATGRTGGACTCCATCCCTGGAAGTGTTCAGAAAASATGTGGAGGTGACACTTGAGGTTGAGTGGTGAACATGGTGGTGGTGCTGCACTGATGCCTGAACTTGATCTTAAAAGCTCTTTTCCAACCTTAATCCCATGATTCCAGGACTTGGATGGCTCCCAGTTTGTCAGCATGGCTTGTGACGGTGACACAATCCAGCCCACCATCCTGACCCACCTCACAAAGCTACACCTGCACACATCACCTCTCCAGCCACTTGCTGCTGGATCACACGACTCTCCTCCCATTTTCCCAAGAGCAACTTCACAGCTGAGGAGATAGAAGTGGATGTGTGATGGGGAAGAGTGAAAATGCACTTGGGAACTTGTCTTGTTTCTGCTCTCATACAGGAGGAAAAAGGGAGCACCATCAAGTCCTAGGCAGTGTGCTTTGTCCAACTGTTTGCTTCTCAACAGAAGCACAAGCAGAGCAACTCCAGCAGRTCCTGGATACCACAAAATAAGGAAAAATTGTACAACAGGGGTCTGATTAATGCCTGCAGTGGTCTGAATGCTGTTTGCTCACTTGGCAGCAGCTGAATGAACCTGAAAGAGCTGAATGAGGACAGAACCTCATTTAAGCAATGAAAACAGGACACAGGGTAGACACCAATATTCTATTTTTACAGGCAAGCAATGAAAGATGCAGTGATTTTGGCAAAATCCCACAGAAACACAGTCTCGAAGGAAATACAGTCTCCCACTTCACCAAAATGTGACTTTCCAGACTGAAAGTATTCCTTGATAGAGTCAACATCAAATCCCTATGACAGCTTGTCAGGAATGAAGATTTAAATTATCAAAGCTAACTGATAATTTAATTTCCATCAAAGCGCAATTTTCATTTCAAATTCCAGTTTTAATTTCCATCAAAGCCAAAGATCTGTAAGCTGGGCTCCAGAATGCAACACTAGAAAACCCAGCAAACCCCAGGGCAGTYTGTCTTTTAAAATCACACTGAATTCTTGAGGCAGAGCTAAAAAACTGGATTTCCACAGAAAAGACAAAATTTCACTGCTTGATGACTTGTTAGAAACAAAATATTGTAACATCCTGGTATGAAAACARAAATGCAACCACAAAGGTCCTTCCCTTCAGGGCACTGTAGAAATGTTGGCACAATTCCAAGAGGGGAGGAAAATCAATTATCTGAAAGTTAATTTATCTACTTTCTGATATATTTGGTATGTTTAAGCCTGCAACAATTAAAAAAATATCTCAGCCTGATTCTTCCTTTGCATATTCAGCTTCAAGCCAYACCTGCAGTTCTGAGGGAAGGAGGCCAGATTCCACCCTACACTGATGGGATCCACATTAGCCTTCTGCATTTTTCAGTGCAGTAATCCACAAAATTCCAGCAATAGACAGCAGCAATGTACTTCCAGAGAGGAGTATTTCCAAGAGAACAATACCCACAACATAAGCAGCACAAAGGAGAACAAATAAACAATTGTAGGACCATGTACAAAGAAAAAGCTGAGCAAACTTTTTAAACACAATTCCAACAATGTGAAGAGGAAGAAAACAAGGGCACACTGTARATCAGTACAATGCCAACCCAGAGCAAGGACTTCAATTTCAGCAATTTGTATTCACAGCACCAACTTTTGGGGGGTTTTGAGAAGGCAGTTCCCCACATCTGTAAATTGAGGGTCTAGAGAAGCAGTGAGAAAATGGAGCAGCAAAAGTGTAAGGGAGTGTCCCAGCTGCTTCTGACAACTTTCATCCATTCCATCCACACAGAACCTGACACTGCCACTTCACTGCCATAGTCACTTCAGAGTCCAGGACAGAGGTTCAGACAGATGTTTCATCCAGGTCACAACCATGGAAATCCACAGCCTGCTGGCTCTTCATCCATCCTCTKTGCAAACAGACCTGCTCCTTCATTTCCTGCTGAAGGAAACACACCCAGACATGACAGGACAGGTTAGTCCACAGCCAGGACAGGACTGGTAACACACAGTCATCTAAACAAAAGAAGGCGTTTGTGGTTATTCATATGTGCTCTTCTATCTGACAAGRTAGCACTCAAACAAGCCAAGCCATTTTCCAAAGAAATTAAATTCATTCATTGCTAGAATCCTAAATCAGAGCTGACCGAGTGCCAACCTGCCAAAGCTCAAAAAACAAGAGACATTTCTCTGAGCAGAAATGTTTAGTGAAGCCTATTTGGAATTTTACTTTGCCAGTTCCACTACAGCCATGTATTTCCCAACCTATTTTCATCTTCTTTTTTTAAATAACCAAATGCTCCTTGCCAAAAGACACAACTGCCTGGATAGCTTGATCAAACAGAAGTGGCACACGCTTCAATAGAAAACCAGGGAGAAAAACCCGTTTTGAGGGACAACATTCCTAAAACCAAAAGATGTTCACCACTGGMTGTTCCCAGTTCTTAAGTGCCATCTTGCCTCACCTGACATTGCAAAGAATCAGAAGGTTTTGGACAGCAGGAAGGGTGGAATTCTCATTCTGTCCCGTCACCAGGTGCCTGTCYAGCACCACATGGACAGCATCCGGGCTGCTGGCTGAACACAGGAGGATACAACACAGAGAATGTGTTACAGGACAGAAGTTCAGTGCCAGAATCATCCCTCTGATAAAACCAACACAGTATGTAACTATTTTGGCCAGACAGATTTGCTAGGTGCTGATCTATAACCCCAGCAGACAGGGGCAGTCTCAAACCCCTAATCCTGAAACAATTTCCATAGGAAATCCTTTTCTGAAAGGACAGGACTGAGTTCTTGATTTGATTAACACCAGGTGACTAAAGCACACTTATCAGGAGATAGTTTAATAAAAAAATCAAAGTATGTCTTTGAAATTTGCAATTACCTCACAATACAATATAAACTCTTCTTGCCAGACATGAGCTGCCATCACCATGCTACAAAAAACAAATACTCATTTTCTGGCCAATTACACACTGCAATGTGTTCAGATCTACCAGCAACTGCTCAGCAGCCAAAACAGAATTTTTAAGTTGCCTCATTCCAGATAGAATCCTAGTGTTTGAGTTGGAAGGACCTTGAAGCTCATACAGTCCCAYSCCCCTGCCACAGGCAGGGACACTTTCCAGTAGCYCAGGTTGCTCCAAGCCCRTCCARCCTGGCCTTGAAAATGCACACAAGMCCTMATTTYCCAAAGGAGACATGAARTGCCAACCCCAGACACCAARCATGACCCACCACTGAATGTAGCTCCAGAATCCTTCACGAAATCCTCCACAATAATAGACAAACTGGCAAAATTCGGCTGCCTCACCAGCTCGTAGACAGAGGGCTGAAACAGATCAAAAGCAAATGAGTCTGGCTGGCTTTTTGCAGCAAAAGCCAAGCAAAACCAGTACATATCTCCCTGAAATTTATATTTCTGTTCCCTCTATTATTCTCCCAACCAAACAACCACAAGCAGCTTCGATGGATTTTGTGCAGGGAGCGAACTGGAAACCCTTAAGTGGGTTCATAAAGAAGGTTTAAGTAAAGAGGAAAAAACAACACCAAGCAATTTCTGCAGGTGTGATTAACTTCAGGAAGGCACAGAACTGTCTGGGGGACACAAATATCTGGACACAGATGCTGTGCCACCTGCAGAGTCCAAAAGCAGTAACCCACCTTGGAATGAATATGGGAAACATCTTAAAGACAGAAAATTTAAGAGTCTTTATAGTTTTTATATGCAAAAGGAAGAAGTTAAATTTTATGGTTTCCACAGCACATATAGGTAGACTACAACATGATTTAAAATACTTCATCATATTGGACTATAACAATCCATATAGAACCATAAATAATCCTCAACTCAARTAGAAGCACATGAGAACATTAATAGCTTTTGTGAGTCACAAAAACTTAATTTCTTAACTTTCCATGTAAATTTTCCACACTAGACGCTGTACTAGAGATTTGCATCACTCTGATATGACAATATGGGCTGTGAGGTGATGACTGCACCTAAAACATCAGCAGTAATTGCAAGCCAGATTGTAAAAACAGCCTTTTTTTCTCTAAGACTCCCTCTACCATTTAAAAAGAAACAGCACCTTGAGAAATATAATTTAGCCCCAGTATGCATGAAAGAAAAAAACCAACCAAACAAACGAAAAAAACCACAAAAAAAAGTAACAAAAAAAACCACACCAAAAAACCCACAAGAGTACCCAAAAAAAAAAAAGTCCTTAACAATGAATGCAGAGTTGCATCAGGAATTTCCAGCTTTTTTTCTGCTTCAGTTTAAAGTTTACCAAACAATTAAAAGGAAAGTATTCCCCACATGCCAGTAAAGTGGGATAATCCCTTTATGCACTTAGTCTTGTCAAAGACAACTCTGCACACCTTGCACAAAACCAAGGGTACCAAACCAAAAATTTGTATTTATAGGAAGTTCCAGAGTAATACCAAAACCACCAGAATTTACACAGCAAAAAATGCCCCCAACAAGAAAAATCAGATAAAAGCTCAACTTACCCCTGTCAGGCTGTATCCCTGGAAAACCCAGGATTTRTCATCATTAGTGGCACAACACAAAGCTGCCACTCCCTGTCCCACAGCACAGATGGGCTCTAAAAAGAATTAAAGGACATTTGTGAGCAACACTGATGAGGGTGGTGAGACTGATGCTGCCCTCCTGCAGGTGCAGTTATACTGCACTGATAATGTTCTTTTAGGTTGTAGGGGCTTTCCTGCACGCTGCTGTAGCAATTATTGGCTATAATAAGAATTAGTATAATTATTATTGTTACAGTAAGAGGAAGAATAAGAATTGCAGCTTTTAACTCCAAGCCCAGAGACAACAGCAAAGTGGAAATAAAAATGCTCAAATGTGGAGTCATGATTAACTGCAGCCTTAATGATGATCCTGGTACACTCCACAATTGGTTCTGAGCCTTGAATCCTGCTGATTTGGATAGAGTCATTTCTCTATCACTACAAGGCAGCAAATTCTTCTTCTGAGGCAAGCTTTGAAAAGCTACTGGCATTACTTTTTAAGATACTTTAAGACCCCTTTTTCCTTTTCAAGGCTTCCTTTTTTCCTTTTTAACACACTTTAGGACWTTTTTATTTCCTTTTAAGACTCTCTTTTTCCTTTTTAAGATATTTTAGAATACCTCTTTGTCTTCTAAGACACCCCTTCCTTTTTTTAAGGCCCATTAAAATACTGGTTTCCCACATTGAAGACACTCTTTTCCTTCCCAGTTTTAAATGCTCTTTAGCCATGCAGCAGCCCTGCAGGAGCAGCACAGGAACTCTGTTCCTTTCACCCAACCCCCCGAGGATGTTCACCTACTGCTCTCAGTGCTGAAGTGCTGCAGGATCTTGGCCAGGTACCCACTGTTGGCCAGGTCAGTCACAGCCCCGGGGCAGTTTGGGATCAGCAGGGCGTGGTACCGAGCCCCTGGTGGGGGTAAAAGCAAGAATTGATTGTAGGACAGGTGAAAAAAACMAAAAGCCTGATTATAAATCCACTGCACATTTAGGGAAAAAAAGGACAAACCAAACAATTCAGATAAAAAATGAACCTAAAGAAACTAACAGAGCTACTCAAAATAGAGAAAAAAGTCATTCTTCGGACAAGGAACACATTTTTAATGTGCCCTGATTACCCAGGTAAAAATTTCAACTGTTCTGTCTGCTGCCTTCTACTTCAGCAGAATATTTACTTTTAACAAGTAACAATGTAGTGGGTGCTTATATACAACACAGCTACCACATGTATACATTGCATATATATTAAGAGAATAACCATTCCAAGATAAGTAAGAAAAGTAGTTGCCAGAACTTCCTCTTAAATAGTAAGWAAACCAACAACTGCAGCTGCCAATTTTCTCTTAAAGCACAACTTTYCTGCCTTTTCTGTGTCGCTCTTCCYTAAAATTCTGGCCCTAAGCAGCCCATTTCCCTGCCAGTGGAGATGACAGTGGTCTGTGGTGACACCCTTACCATCAATGGACTCCAGCTTGGCGGGGTTGGCGTAGGATTTCATGCGGAAGTCCTGGATCCAGCGCGTGTTCCCCTCGTTCACATCCACAAAATCAATGGGCTTCCCCTGGGGATAACAGGGTTCACACACCCTGGTCAGGATCACTGCACAAGTATCCATGACACTCCCTGAAGGACAGCCCTGTGGGATGTTGGGGTGCCTCAGCTCTCAAAAAATTGAASTTCTCCCATTTTCCCCCCTGAATTAGTTCTAATAGTTTCCCCTCCACTCTTTGTGGGAATGGATTCTGGACAGAGAAGTCCAAATCCATGCTACAGAAAGCCTGAAGTCGCTTCAGTATTAAAAAAAACATAATTAAACAGGCTCCTTAATATTTAAAGGACACTTCTCAAATAACTTACAGTACAATGATCTCACGTCAATCGAGATAGCAGTTGGTTTCAGGCTGAAATCACAGTATTTGCCCATTTTTACTCACCCCAGGAGTTGCCACTTGCAGATTAAATGCAGAGCTGGCCAGAGTAAAGCAGTGAAGGAAAGACTGGGCTGACACACCTGGAAAATAGATTCCAACACCTTAGTGAAACAACAGTGATGGTTTAATCCAGGCCACTCTTTATCTAGCAAAATACATGAGCTTGGGTGTTTTAAACGCTCATTTTATACGCTCTAGATAATTTCCGAGGATTATTTTTTTTTATGATTTAATGATTTTAAGAAATCAGAAATGTACAGCCTTCATTACAGGTGAGCTGTGCACTAAGGAATAGAATTCGTGAAAACTTGAATTTGAAAATTAAGGTTGAAATTTAAGGTTGAAAAGGACCTTAAAGCCCATCTTGCACCAACTCCTGGCCATGGGCAGGGGGACACCTTCTACCAGACCAGATTGTCCAAGCCCTGTCCAACCTGGCCTTAGCCACTCCCAGGGATGGGGCAGCCACAGCTTCTCTGGGCAATCTGTGCACCCTTGCAGGGAATCATCCCCCTCTAACATCCAATCTAAGCCGCCCCTCCTTCCCCTCAAAGCCACAAAAGCCACACGCAGAGGAGCCAAGCGGCACAGCTGCACAGAGGAGGCAACACCTGCAGTGCAGATGTGCGCGGATGGAAAACCAGCTGCGCAGAGAAGGCACAGGCACACGCATGGTTGCACTATATTGCAATAATCATCCTCGGCTGCGCTGTGACACCCAMACACACGGGGACGGGCACACAAACGGGGGGACACGCCGCGACAGCCACACCGGGAACACCCCCGCGCGGCACCGCCCCGCCGCGGCGCTGGGAAGGGATGAAGGGCGCGGGATACCCGCAGAGGCCGGCTCCCCGCGAACCGGCGGGGCTCCCCCGAGAGCGTGTCTCACCCGCGGCGGCGGCGCTGGCGACGATGAGGCAGGAGGGTTTGGCCAGCCGGTCCGACATGGCGGGGCCGGGCCTGAGGGGCCTGAGGGGAGGGCGGGGCCTGAGGGGAGGGCGGGGCCTGAGGGGAGGGCGGGGCCTGAGGGGAGGGCGGGGCCAGAGGGGAGGGCGGGGCCTCGCGCGGCCGCGCATGCGCAGCGCGGCGGGAGAAAAGCGCGCCAAATCCTGAGGGGGGCGAAAAAGCGCGGGAAGCTCTGAACGGGCGGCGCCTCCTAAAAGCCTTCGTACGTTCCGAGAATCGCATAGTTCAGCGTTTCATTGACGAACTGCCGTTGTTTCCTTATTTCCCCGCTTTTGTAACCCTCGGCGTTCAGTTTCTGGGTTTGCATCTTTCATCCCTTTGTGAATTGAATAGGTTTATCACTCGCTTGCTTGCTGGTGGGTTACAGACACAACACCGGTATAAAATGAAATAAAGTCCGCATAACCCTGCTATTGTTTTTATTTGTTTATTTGGAAGAATAAATTAGCCTGGAAATCAGGCTAATTTCTAGCCTGRTTTCCTAAAGGAAATGTAGGTTACACTATCTTGTCCCGTCTCTTCAGTCATCTGTTCGTCTCCTTTTCTCTCCAGAACTGTGTTCTGAATCCACCAGCTGGTTAATCTGGATGCTCCTCTCTCCTTGTTCCAGTTTAGATATCAGAAAAATATTTTTTTAAAAGGGAAAAAAAAAAAAAAAAGCATTTCTTCCACCATGCAGTTTCACTGTGGGGTGGGAGACTTGCTGCCACTCCAGCAGCCCAAACATTTATGGCACAGAGCATCACATTCATGCTCCTTATTCCCTGCTCTGATTCCAGTTGAAAGGAATGAGAAGGTAGTGTCTTTACAAACAAACTCTGGGGTGAGATAAGGCTGATATTGAGAGATAGAAAGAAACAATAAGAAGGATTTGCATAAGAATTCTACTGATTGGCTTACCCCAGTCCATGTTAATAGACTACCTGAGCAGAGACACAGAGATGTATATTGAAAGGGGGCAATTTATGATAGAAGAAGAGTTTCATCAGGCGTTTTGGGGAGCCTGTACCTCTCAAGTACCTCAGCCAATAGAGAAAGAGAGAGGGGACTGCAGCCGAAAAATTGAGATAAAAGGAGGCTGCGTCCTCTATGAATTTGAGAGACCCCATGGGAAATGCCCATGACCTCTCCCTTTATTCATGAATAAAGTTGCGGGACTCCTCTGTCTCCTTTTTGGACATAAACCTCTRGTGCTTGTGGATTAATTTTCCTAACACAGTGCTTTTTAAACAAACACAAAGGACAGTGCTGTCCCAGGCACTGCTCCGTCAGCTCTTCCCACCCTCCCTACACTGCCCCAAGGAAGTGCAATTCTGCACACCCTGACTGAGGTCAATGGGAGGGTCAGGCCCCCACCCATCCCAGATTCTCAGCCCCAGCATTCCCAGTCAGAAAAGAGGAATTTATTTGATCTCCTACTCTTATGACTTCTAAGACTGTTAAAACTCGAGTCCCCATCTGTGTTTCTACGGCAAAAACCTCAGATAATTACAGCTTTTACAGCTGAAGGGTGCCCTTTTTCCTGACCCCTGTGGATTTTACAGGATTTTTCTTCCCAGTTCTTAAGAAATTTATTTCCAATAGCCTGCAGGCTTCTGAGTGGAGCTGGTATAATACAACATCATCCCCTGTGTGGTGACACGTGCCACCAAAACCCTCCTTTCTTCTGAGAGCCAGGAGGGAATCTGTGCACAGGGACCCCATGGATGGCACCCACTGCTCAGGGGATGGTTCCTTTGGGAGGAGAGGTGATCCCAGGGCATGTTAGAAACAAAACTGGAAAATCAGCAGGAGAAAGCGGCCAGGAGGAAGGTCACAGCAAAGAACTGGGGGCAAAGCCTGCAGGRTTGGGAATCCCTTGGATGGGAAAGGTTTCCCCTGTGCCTCTGGGTAAACCCATGATTCTATTTAGTTCCTGTCTGGGAATAGCAATAATCATCCTCTGCCTGGTTTCCCTGGGCAGGATAGAGTTTCTTTGGGGCAAGAACTGCCTTTTCTCACAGTTCTCAGTGGGATCACTGATCCYAGAAAGCAATGAGCTTTCAAGAAACACAGACAAAGAATCCTGGAATCATAGAACACTTTGGGTTGGAAGGGCCCTTAAAGTTCACCTCGTTCCACCCCCTGCCTTGGACACTTTCCACTATCCCARGCTGCTCCAARCCCCGTCCAGACWGRCYTTGGACACWTCCAGGGGTGGRTCAGCCACAATTTTCTCCAGACAACCTCCACAGGGAGCACAGCCAGTTCCACTCACACCCCCACGTACACGAAGATGCTCACRGGAGGAATTATACAATCTCTCTACGTGTGTGTATATATATCTATATATAGTTTATTTCTCACAATCCTGGTAAGAGTTACAGGTGTATTTGGGAATCATTTACAGTTTCACAGCATATGGAGTGGCCATACAGCTTGTGATGTGAGTAACATACAGTGTGTAGAGAGCACACGATTCCGACCCATCCACCCACCACTCACACAATGGGTTTCCAAAGCTAATACTAGATTCAGCTACGGAGAAAGCCTGGAAAATGTTAGGGTACAGCGTTGGGTGTCGTACAACACTGTCAGTCACAATGGGACAAGCTAAACTACTTTAAATTTTCAATCTAGTATTTCTAGTCTACCTGCATTATTGCATTTATACGCTTTTTTTGTTTTTAAAGTCAAAAGTAAATAGAATACTATATGGGAAAGGAAAAAATTCTTGACTATTTTAGGATTTGAGCTGCAGCCCATACAAAGTGTCCATAGAAGCATAGACAAGATTATAAATTCAACAAGGTATAAATTAGCTGGATAGCTTTGTGTGTAGGTAGGTGTCCATTTCCCTCCAGGAAATGTGTCTAGCAGCATATTGTTTCCGAGAGCAAAAAAAAAAAAACAAAAACCCAAAACCCCAAACCTGTATGTTGAACACAGGTAAATATGTGTAAGTGACAAGCAGGTCTGTTTGTACAGGGAAGAAATCAAGGTCTCACTCAAAATTCCTATAGTTTGGAAAACACACTCGGGAGCTGACCCAAAACCTGCTGATGTTGCCACAAAGGTGCCTGAGGCTTCCAAAGGAACAGCAGGCACCTCAGTCTGACTTCCAAGRGCTTTGGATCAGTCCCTGGAGAAGTAACAGAATCCAAACAAACCAAAACCAAAATTAAAATACCYTATAATCTGACCTTCGAGATCCCTTCCTACAATTTTGGTTTCTCCACAAACTTACAGCCAACCTGCACCTACCACTGGAAGAGAGTTGGTTTCCCGGGGAGCTGAAATTGCAACTTTTAAAGGCTTGAGTTGAAACAGTCCTGGGAAAAGGCACCAGGGTTATGAAGGGCTGCTCAGAACTCAGTAAAGCCWAATTATTCCCTTGCTGGTCKGTAGGTTTGTCATTTTTCAAYGTGATAAAATTGTGTGGCACCCACRTTCTCATCAGCTTGCCCCAGAAGCCTGGCTGCTTGCAATGGCTGTGGCAAAACCAGGGATACGATGGCAGGAYTTAACTGTTGGAAAGCTGATTAAAGATTCCCCATGTCCTGGTGGGAACCTCAGTGCTGCAGCATCATCACACAGACAAAAAAATCCTGTAAATTCACGTTTGGGATGCTGTGCTGGGGCTGAGAAATGGAAAAGTAATGGAACTTTGTGAAGTGCAAGCTGGAAACAGCCAGAAGATAAACAAAAACAGCCAGTCCAAAGCGTATTTAACCCCAAGTCAAGCTTTTCAGCAGAAGAAAAATCTATTAAATTTAAAGAGCTTCAAAGGGCAGACAGCACAGTCCCAGAGTCGTGCGTATCCAAACACACGCTGTCCAGAGGGAGGGGCAGAGCTGTAGCACAAGGTAGATCCAAACTCAAGATTTTGGAAAGCCAAAGGCTCTGATCTCTTACAGGAGTTTGAGACCTGTTATGATCAATTGAGTGAAATGTGACTTTTTGAGGCCTGGAATTCCCACAGTTCTCTATCACCCACTGACACCAGATCAGCCCATTTCTTGCACTTCCTGCACCCTCACCCCTGGCACAACAGCTGATCCTTCCAACCCCATGTCCTTGACTTCAGAACTTCTCCTTTCCCTCTGTTTTTGGTTCTCCAGGGGGCTGAAGGAGCTCTGGCTGCAGCCCCTGTCGAGCAGCCAGAACACCTCACACCTCACTGRCAGGGAAGGACAAGAATCCCGGGGATTTGTCTTCCATYACAAATCCTGTGATGATGAGMACGCAGCMTCTTGAAGACCTAAATCCTCAGAGYTGAGGGCAGATCAAAGYTTCACACATTTCCTGCTGKGACRCACCGTCTGGGGGCCCAGCACTGCCTGTATTTTTGGGGGAACCATTCAAAACCTGCCTTAGCTGACCCAAAATCTGCCCCATCTTTGGGCTGTGGAGAGGCCACACCTGCAGAGCTGCCCAGGAAGAAAGTAGGGAAAGGAAAGGGAACACAACGTAGAGGCCAGAAGAGGAAAGAACAAGCAGTGAATCAGATCAGAAACTGATGGAATCCCATAGTTTGTAGCAGTTGCAGATCTGGTGTGAAAAGACATCCCAGGAATTTGTGAATTTGAAAGGAAAGCAGATCACAGGGCTAGATTGAAAAGAGAAGAGGAAAAAAGTCAGCCTAAAACCACTTTATTCAACAGATTAAACCCTGTGGGGGTTGCTGGAAGGCTGCACCCTGGGGCTGTCAGTCCAGACCCTAAATGTGCCAGCAGATCCTCAGCATCAGCAGCTTTCTCCCCAAAAGAGTAAAGGACCGAATACCTTCTGTGTAAAAGCAGGAAATGCCCCAATTCCRGCCTCCCACGGTGAGAATTTACACAACAATTGCGCATGATGGGAAATGCTCAACCTGCACAGCAGAACTGCAGCCAAAACATCATGAACTCGATGTGATGCTGCCCCAAGGACTCCTCCCGGCTCTGTGGTGAAGGGAATGACACCACAGCAAGGTGGGAAGAGATTCAGCATTCCTGCTCCAGCATGAAGGCATGGACCAGGAGGATGGAAAGCGAGGAAGCTGCATTTTTAGTTTTTGCTGTAGCAAAGCATGTGAAAAGAGAAYGCCGCCCCTCAAAATCCCCTTAATCATGCAAAGCTGGTTGCAGAAAACTTTGGGTGTTTTTTTCTAACCCTTTAACATCGCACAGAGACAGCAGGAATTCATCTGGAAAAGGCAATTAGCGGAGGTTAATTTGCACGGCATCAGAGCTGGCTATTTTTGCCTTTTTCTGAGGGAAAAAGAAAAAAATGGAGAGTGTATATAAGTTAGCATGTCTTTACCAAAGCTATTAAGATAATTAAATAGTGCTTTTTCTCCACTTCTCTGCTCTGTTCCTTGTACCCTTTCAGAATTTTCACCAACTTGCAGCTTTCCATGGAGCTGATTGAAAATCCAAGAATTTCACCTTTCAAACACACTTCTTCATTGCCTTCCTTTTTTGGTTGGTTTCTCAAAGAGTCATTTTCCCCTCCAATCTTCAGCACTGTTATTTTCAACCAATTCTAAGAATAGTTGTAAGGCTGCTGAATTCTAAACCCCAGTAGCATTTCCAGGAACAGCAGGGAATATTTTTAGGCAYAAATCATCTCTCATCATCTCCAGGGGTTTTTGGTTGCACTGCTGTTGTTCATACCCAAATCCTGATATTGGTATTAGCGGGGCTGCCTCGGACACGCTCAGCATGAGGAATATTTGTGTCAATTTAAAAATAAATGTGCMATTGAGATGATTTTATGATGACCTGTGATCATATCCCTGGTGCCAACAAGAACTCAAAGGCCAGAGCATGGTGAAGCCAATGAAAAGATTCCCCTTGTTTTCAGTATTCTATGGATCAACCCTTAAACTTTAATCCATCAGAGACACAAACGGATGTTTAATTTATCACACAGCCCGAGGGAACTAAGAAATGCTTCAGGGCAAGTGASTGTTGAGTGCTTTAAGTGAGTCCCAGGTGAACAGAACCTGCAGGAATGCATTCTTACCCTCCCAAAAATGCTGCTGCATTATCTCCTGGCTGCCAGATTTGTTTGCGTAGTGCTGCAGCACTGTTAGGAATAACAGGAATTATCCGCAGGGTATTAAATCAGTAGGAAGAGGAAGMAGAAGCATAATCCATTTCATCTCTCTTAAAATAGAAGCAGCAAAAACCTTCTACCGAGTTGTCCACGACAGCATAACGACGTCTTTATAGTCAACAAAAATTTATGATTCCTTTAAAAAGAGATTGAGATCGGGTGTGGYGATTCAATCGAGAGTTTTGGTGACAAGCTGAAAGGTCTGAAAGCAGTTTCGCCAATTTATAATTCATAATTTACTTGATCAAAAGAGTAAACTAGCAATCTAGATCTCTTCAAACCCCAAGCATGGACTCTGACTAGTTTTAAGCGTTAATTCACTCCCCACGGAGATGTCACTGGAAGGACTTCATACCACAAAAACCACACAAAGAAGGACATCAAGCAAATAACGGCGTGTGCTCAGTACGAGAAAAGACAACTATTTATTTAGCACAGCGAGTTGAGTCATTTAAGCCTTCTGCTTCAACAGATTGGGGCTGAGAGAGGGGGATTTGCCCTCTCGGCCTGGCGCTCGCTGGACATTTTTGGCTCAGAATGAAAGCACTGCACAGCCTGGCACAGTAAGGCAGGACAGGAGGTGTTTGCAAGTCAGGGCTGCGGTGCACTGTGCCATCTACGCTGGATCTGCCCGGCTCAACACTAGACCTACACTTGGAAAAGCGCTACAGCACAGTCCAGAATAGTCTAAAAGTGCCTCATTTTAAAGCAAAGAGCCCACACGACTATCCAGGGAGGGAAGCAGGGGCTCGGGGCTCCAAGCACGATGGGCACATCACACACTCAGCGCTTCACCAGCCAGACATTCCTTGCACTGAGGAACCAGGAGTGGGGAAGGAGTTCAGGAGCTGCATGGCGTGGTGGGAATGGCACAGAGAAGACAGCACAGACACTTGGTGTGAACGCAGGGAAAGAARGAAGGGGCATCTCCCCCTCTCAGACTGGCACAGCACGACACAAAAACCCCAAAGGTTTGTACACACACACACACAGGGTGATGCACACACACACACACACATACACCACACACACAGACGTGTTTTCCAAACCAAACTGCCACAGAGGTGCTGAACCCGGACAGCAGACACTCAAGTGATCCCAAAAGGTGGAAAATCCCTCAGGAATAGGACATACCACACTCAGAAATCCCTCACAAAGAGGACATACCGGGTTGGCCATGCAGGGAGGGCTCGAATGAGCAACGTGGCCAGAGGAGGAGCTGCAAAAACACACTTTTGTGGTGTTTGGATGAAATTGGTGGCCTTGCATCTGAGTGCTCTAAGGGCAGGCAGGGTTTGGAGGTGGAGAAATGGTTAAGGCCATTGGCTGAGAACTGTTTTTTCCCCTCTTCTGTGGCCAAAGGTGAAGACAAGGAAACAAAAACACTTTTGAAGGTAAAACTGGAGGCTCAARTGAAGCATGTGCTTCATTTTCCTCCCCCCATCTATTTATGCTGGTCAGGACAGAACAGATAGATGCTGTGCCTAATGTCATTCACTGCTGAAAAAAAACAGCCAGTGCTAAGAGGAGGAAGGGGACCGGAAAGGTAGAAACATCTCTTGGAAACCGAAATCACCATCTGAAAATCACCACCCTGCTCAGCAAAACATGAAGGAGGTTATTTCCCTACCTTCCAAGCAACATCAGCAAAACCCCCTGCAAAAATTTCCCTRCAAAGTTGCACCTCGGAGATCTGAGGGGAGAGGAGGAACCCTTCTGCTTCTAACCTTTCTTAACACACTGCTGCTGGGAGACACGTCCACAGCTCTTTAGGACTGAGCAAAAACACCCTCACAAGGTCTGGCTTCAGAGCCAAGGTACTCACCCATGAAATCAGGCTGCTCCTGAGGGCTGGGAATWTGTTTCCATTTCCAAAGGACAGAAGAGTTACAAATCCCTGCTACTACTGTTGTAAGAGTGAGGTGAGAAATCCACCCAGGACAGACTCCAGCGTCCTTGAAGGGGGTTTCCCTGGTATAAAGTAGGTAGGTCAGAGTTACTCTCATGGGGTCCCACATCCTCTCTGCCCCTAAGACCAGCTCATGTCTCCCCTTTTCCTGCCTTCCTGTGTGCTGAGAGACCACAGCCTTCCATGGTGGGGGAAAAATCCAGTGAAAGGCCTTATCCAAAGCCCAAAAAAATGAATGCAAATAGTCCAGCCAGCCTCGAGGGAGCTTGGACTGAGGCCACAGCACCCTGCAAAGCCCAGCCTAACTTTAGGAAATACTAGATCCAAAACAAAGTTTCTCTATCCCAAACGCTGTCCACATGACCCTGGCAAGCCCTTGGATCCCGGAGGCTGCAATGGGACTTCTCTGGGCCACAGCACAGCCCCTYTGGTCACTGTCTTGCTGGCAGCTCAGCCAGAGCAGTGACCTGATGTGACATCCCAGGCTCACCCTTGGCTCTGCCCCCTGGTTTTTCCAGGGCACTTCCCAGTTGGGTGTTCCAGGGTGGGATGATGAGCAGCAGGGACACAGACAGCGACCAGGGATCACTCATGGCTGTCAGCTCAGGGAGCTGTCCTTTCCCTGCCACTGCCCCTCTGCTTCCCTTGTCCCCAGGGGGCTGGACAAACACCCCCAGCCCAGTGTGACAGGCGAGCACTCCCCTTCCATCTTCTTTACCACAGCCCAACTTAAAACAGAACCAAACAGAAACCCAAACACAAACTGGGGACGCGGGATGGGACGTAGAACACTTTGGACTTGAAAACAGGGGACTGCAAGAGAGCAGGGGGTGTCTCCCAGGGAGGACAGCAGAGGAGGGGAGGGGACACCGTCATTTACACCGATCAGGAGAAGCTGTAATCTATACACAGTGGTAGAAGCCAAGATATATTACATGAAAGAACACACTGAGTGCATGRAGTCACCCACAGCGGGTCAGACTGGCACAGTTGTCTCGAACAAGACCCTGGAGTTGCAGTTGGTGTTTGTTGTTGACCTATCTAGCTCGCTCTCTATATATATAGCTATGTATAGAATTTCTCTGCATGCATTTGTCTCAAAAGAAGCTGTACAGCTGGGCTGGGTTTCTCATCCCCACCCCGTCTCGGTCTTCATTTTTTCCGGGCTAGGAATGCCACTCCCACAATCACAGCCAGCGCGGCCACCGCCACTCCTCCCACGATGATCAAGGGCTTCATGTTGTCGAAGAAGCTGCCGGGTGACTCCTCGGAGCTGTTTCCCTTGTGGTCAGAGTCAGGGGACTGGCCGCTGGCCTCCTGCGTCTCCGTGGCGGCGGGGCCGCCTTTCAGGTTGCTGTGGTTGTTGGCGGCGTCGCTGCCTGCTTTCTTGGTGGCCGTGGCAGGAGCAGGCTGCTCTTTGGGGGTCTCCTTCTTGTCTGCATTGCTGGTGGGCCCGGGGTTGGGTTTTTCTGGCTTTGCAGAGCCGGCAGCTTTGGTGTCGGGTTTGTTGGCGCTTCGGACGTTGCCTTTGGAATCCATCCCAGGGGTGCTGTGGGTAGTGGCTGGAGGAGCGGGGCTGTCTCAGCTCTTCTCCCTCACCTGGCTGCTGCAGGAAGCAGAGAAGCCAGCCGAGCTCGAGGCCTGGGAGYGGCTGTTTCAGGATGGTTATCACACCGGCAGGATCCTACCTAGACATGGTACAGCACCTGCGGGGGGAAGCACAGCAAAGAGAGGTGAGAGACGGGGCACAGTGAGCTGGTGATGCTCTGCCTCGAAATGATGGAGGAGGGCAGGAGGGAAAACTGGAAAACTGGTGGCTCCTTCTTTCRGAACTGTGAGCTCCATTCAAAGCATTTACTACAGGCTTGCAACAATCACAAAACYGGGAAATGGCCTGGGTTGGAAGCCACCTTAAAGCTCACTTCGTTCAGGCCATGGGCAGGGACACCTTCTACTATCCCAGTCTGCTCCAAGCCCTGTACAACCTGGCCTTGGACACTGCCAGGGGTGGGGCAGTCACAGCTTCTCTGGTCAGTCTGTGCCAGGGCCTCAGCATCCTTACAGGGAAGGATTTTTTTCCTAATATCAAACAGGATCATCAAACAAGTGGGACCATCATCTATGGCTGCCACATCTGGGCAAATCAAAACAAGTCCACCCCGGCCATTTGTCAGCAATGACAAACTCACCTCCACCCAAATAAACCTGACTTTACATTTGCTCACCCTTTCCATTCCTTCTGGGTAAGGAGAGAACACGCTGCTCCTTGGAAAACAGATGGACAGACCTTCCCTGCTTATCTCACCTTCCACCCTTCCCTTTGCAGCAGTATCCCGAGGTCAATTTAGGAAGTGGTTAATATGTSATCTTGTGTGATACTCTGCCTCCAGATGGGCACTGCACAAAAACCAGGATTACTTCCTCAGTTTCACAGGTACCAAGGACAAAAAGATTTTTTTTCCTSCCAGCATTTCTGTGGAGCAACAGCAAAACAAAGCAAGTGCCAGATCCTCAGCTGGTGCRACACAGGGAATTAACTGCATGGATTTACTGCAGAGCTGGATCTCTTAGTGATAGAGACATCTCAGTCCTATCATCTCCTTTCAGGGTTTGCTGAATTTGCCTATGAAGCCAAGTGATCAGCTGGGGCTATTTTCCCCAGGGAACTGATGGAAGYGRTGAACAGCATAKCTGCACCATAAGAATTCAGCAAAGRYGGCCTTTGAGGGGATGYAAAACCACCCCACAAACCTGACAGGGCAGGGTGAGCTGAGGCTGGAGCTCCTGTGGCTGCATTTCCACGTGATGGGAGAAGAGGACAATGCACTGGGCATTTTGCCAGCAGRCTCTGGCAGCGCCACGTCAGCCCCCAGCTCGGGAAATGAGAGGTAACCACAAGGCAGCGTCGGATCCGAGCCGCCGGCATCGCTGGCTCCCCGCTGACCTTCAGGGCTGCCAGGGAGCTTTCTGCCTGCTAAGTGAAATCAGAGCTCATTGTCTGGATCCAGAGCTGAAGAGGCTCCTCAAAAACCTCAGCAAGCAGAGGTTCCTTCCACAGCGGCTCAGAGGGCAGATCGCTCCTCTAATGACAGGAAGAAAGTCCCAGGGCTGCAGACACAATCAGTGCTGCTGAATCTTCTGGAAAAGAGGCTGACAAACGTGGGGTTTTCATCTCCATCTGGGCAGGAATGGAGGAAACGCCACAGAAATGCCAGGTTTGGGTCTAGAGCAAAGCTGGGCGACACCATATGGCTCCTAAGTGTAAGATGGAAACACTCCTGTTCTCCTCCCTTGCCAGCCATTGCTTGGTGGCCACCAGCTGCTCCAGTGCCAGTCAGCTGGAGTGGACTGAGGAAACTGCAGCACCAAAATCACAGAATTCCACAGCTCTCACAGAATATCCTAAATTGGAAGGRRCCCAYAAGGATCTTCCAGTCCATCTCTTCACACTGCACCAGGCCTGGTGACCATAAAAAACCTGTATTTCTCACTGACTGCAGCTGGGCAATGCTTGCATTCCCTAGTTTGGGACACTAAACCCAAAAAGCTCAAACTCAGCCACTCTCATGGATTGCTGAGGGTTTTTCAGGCACTTGGGCATCCTGTACCACACAAASACCACCCCAGATGCTCACCCAGCTTCAGACCTCACTGTGGCTTGGGACTCAGGAGGGAAACATGGTCCTGGCTGAGTGCAAGAATATTTTCCTCTCAGTGCTCGTTCTGTAATATTTCTGCAGATATCACCTGCCTCACATTTTCCTACCACTTCCAGAGAGCATCCAAACTGCTCTGCCAGCACAAATCCTACATAAATGCAGGGTTGGGGCTGCACAGTCGCTCCCARGACTCTGCTCCTCTGGTTTGGGACCAATCTATTCTTATTTTCAATCTAGTACAATGAGATACAAAGAAATAGTAAGTGGAGCCCACAACTGAAGTGGGCTCAGAGGTTAAAGCAGCAAGTCAGACTAATACTGGCATAAATATTAAATTACCTTCTTTGATATCAATTAACTGGGCCACTCACACACTCGGATATTTGTGTGGTTACAGAACATGGACCAAGCATTAAACTTCTGCTCTTTCCCTAGGAAAACTATGTGCAGCCTATGGAGATGGTGAGGTGAACCACAGGGAGGGCAAGCTCACCTTTTTGCTGAGAAAGGGGAATCCTGCACAGTCCAGGTACCCCTCACTGATTCCAATTTGCAGATTCCTAGGGGCAGGAAAACTGATTTTGCTTGGAGCCCATGCAGCGTGTGGAGCCTTGTCCAACTACCACCACACCCTGCACTGGCACAGACAGAATGTCCCCATTCTAAGTGAATTTCCACTAAAAGCAACACAAACCCCTCAAGCAGCTTAGAAAAGGTTTTAAAAGATGTAGAAACCAAACTAAGCCCAAAAAAATCAATATCGGCCGTTCTTAAGTGCCTGATAAAAGGGCTTTTGTCTATGGTTTTCCATCACTGCAAGTGATTGTCCAGMACCTCTCCAGACCTCTGGCCTGGCCCCTCCTTCTCCCCCACACCCGGGGTACCCTTAGCAGCACATTCTCTTCCATCCCAGTACTTAACCCTCCTCAGTGTGCTTTTAGYTCCCTACCTTGGGAATCATCTCCTGGCTCCACACCTGCACTTCCAAGGGCACGGCCATGGGCTCATCTTTAAGCACCTCTGTTCCTCCCAGACTGAAGAGAGAGGCACTTTCCTTATTTCCAAAAACTAAGCCTACACATGAGGATTCCCTCCCCATCCCTGTCTTGTCCTTTCCCCTCATTCTATCACACCAATTTTTTTTCTCTAACAATACGATTTTCTACCTTTGCTTCCTTCTTTACAGCTCCTCACATCTTTTTACTCCTCCCTTCTCTCTTGGCAGTTGTTGTCTCTGCCTGTCTGCCCATTCCTCCCCCTTCCAGCTCCCTCTCTGCCTCCTACACAGGCAGCAGCACTCAGGAATAAGATTTGGTGGGAGACAGACTTCATTCCCTCCCTTTTCCCCACTCCAAGCTATTCCTGTTCAACAATCAGTGCTCTTTCAGGGAGGTTCTCACTGCCAGCAGCTCACCAGCTCTTTCCCAGGCTGGGAAGAAGGAGCTGGCATAATAAGACCAAGGATGACAAAGGAGAAAAAGGCAAAGGAAAGACTTCCAAAAAAAAAATCCTGCTGCTGCAAGGATTGGCACACAAACACCATGGCTCCCCTGGGATGCTCTCAAGGTCAGTCGGACTCACCCAGCGCAACAAGCTGCCCTCAGCTGGAGCAACAGGCCAGCACAGGAACAGCATCCCTCAGCTCCCCAAAGGGCACCTTTTCTGCCTCAAATCCCAGCAAATCACCAAACACATCTATTCATCTGTCTCCTGCGTGCACAGATGAGAGCTGCATCAACCCTGCACCGAATGGAGCGGATGAGTCATTGCTGAGCTGTGCCACGGCACAGATCTGTCAGGGTGGCCCCTTCCCTCTGCACGAACCAGCCCCATCCCATCCCATCCCATCCCATCCCATCCCATCCCATCCCATCCCATCCCATCCCATCCCATCCCATCCCCAAATCCTCTCATCCTGCCCTACTGCTCCCATCTGGAAGGAAAAGGTGGTCACTTTGCAAGACCGAGCAGCTGCTCCAGGCTGCGGGTCTGGGGTGCAGTGGGAAGCTCATCCATAGGGATTTTCCCTCTGTTGTGACAAGCAGCACATTTCCATCAGGTCCCCAACTGCCACGCTGAGAMTGGCAGCAAGGAAGGGTTCAACAACACCATGGGGTTATGTATCAGGATTTATCCTGCAACAAAGGCCCGTCCCTACACTCCAGGTAGGAAACACCCATCTTGGAAACAGCTGCTGACCACATCTGACCCAGAGCAATGCTGTGCAGAAAGGACCAGAGGTGGCAGGAAACTGTTTATCTTCAAACCTTCATCTCTTCTTCCCTTCTTTGTCCTGTTTGGAAGAAAGGCGCTTACCCCGTTGTGTGCAGGACAGACAGACAGACCCTTGCTCTCCCTAAGGAAATGCTGGCACCAAAAGTGGCTCTGGCACAGCAGAGAGAGCTCCTTTCCCAACACTCTGACCATCCCACTCTCCTCAGCCTTCCTGTCTAACCCCTACAGAATGCAGCTTGTGCCACCCTGYCCTTTGGGAAGTGTCCCCAGGGGTCTGTGCCTGTCCCCTCTGCCACACGTGGAGTGATCTGTCAGGGCTGGAAGGATTTGKGACCAATCCCAGCCTGTTCCTTCAACGGAGCAGCACATTGTTTCACAGCACTTCAACTCTCCGTTTCCAACAGGGAAAACCAGCATTTCTCCCTTTTTGTGAGCTGCTGGGGGAACGAACAGGTCAAAGGCAGAGAGATGCCAGGCAAGCACCCAGGAGAAGGACRGCAGAGTAGTGACTAAGCCTTTTCCCATGGCCAAGAAGTGCAGCGAAGACAGATGAGGTAATGCACCRCCTCTGATATTACCATCAATATTAAAGCAGCTTTACATAAGGAGCTTGTGTTCTCTCAGCTCCCCAAGGAGGATTTCAGCTCCCTTCCAGGCTATTTCGGCCACCTTGCTCCTGACTCGACGCACGGCGAGCGTGATCAAACGCAACGCAAGCCCCACGCCCACAGAGCCACTCGTCACTGAYGCTTTCACACGGCCTCGGTGACGCTGCACAGCCAGGGACAGGCTGTGCAGGAGCCTGCTGTGCTTCCCAGCCCTCCCAAAATCCAGCCCTCGCAGGAAAAAAAAGCACCAAGTCGCAGAGAACACCGGTGACCCACTTCACTCTGATGRGATATTAATGAATCCTTTTCCCAATCTGTTGTTTGTTACTCCCCACATCCCTCCCCCCGTCCCTGGATTAAACGCTTCCCCTCACTCAAACAAGCCCTTCGAATCTTGTTGTACAGAGTGTCAGACACTGGAAGTATTTTACCAGTAGCAGCAGGCTCAAATTGCTGCCAYGGGGGGAGATTTGCCAGCCAAGCCTCTGCTCCATGGCTGCGGTGGTTCCTGCAGCTGCTCTGAGTCCCAGCACACCCCTCACTGCTCCAGCTGGTGCTGGCAATGACCAAAAACCTAAAACCTGCACCCACCACCCCCAGAGCTCCCAGAGCATGGTCACTGAGCCATCTCCCCTCTCTCCCAGGCTAATGCATCCACTCTCAGAGATTGGGCTGTACCTGGCACCGAGGCGAGGTGTGGGACAGGATGGGCTCCTGCAGCCTGGCTACAGCAGCTTTGCCTTCCCCCTGCAAAGAGAAAGGCTCTGGGATGCAGGCCCTGGGCCACCAGCTGCACAGAGGTGTGACACCAGTGCCAGTGTCCTCTCTGGAGGCCACCAAGCCACGCTGCCCACACAGGTGACACAGCACTTCAGGCTCCCCACCAGCAGGAGCACAGGAACAGGGCATTAATGATCTTTTTCTGCAGATGACAAGCTCTGAGCCAAGCCTCACCTCAGCAAGCTCCTGGGATGGATGTGGCAGACATTTTATTCTCCCAGAGACGGAGGTGGCATTGCAAACACACCACACACCTGCCAGGGGCTCAGCTTGTGCTCTTTTGGGGGGGTTTAACCCTAAACACGGCTCCAACCTACCCTGGTAACACACCCTGCCTGTACACAGCCACGTGCACAGCAAAAAGCAGGCGCTACCAAGCAGCCGTGGGAGAGAGGAGGTTTTGTCTCCAGCCACGTGCTCTGAGTGACTCCGTAGGGGTGGGCACTGAGTCACAGCCAGCATGGCCCTGGCCTGCTGTCTGCAAGAGAAATCACTCCTGGCAAGGTCCCTCAGATGCCACCAGACACATCTTATAGAAAAGTAAATTCTAGAATTTGACAGCATCTGGAATTTTGCTGAGGTTGGGTGGGAAATACCCTGCTGCAAAGTCTGGATCCTCAGGGTCCTAACACAGCCTCCAAGCCCCCAAAACAGAGTTCAGAGCACCTCAATTTGCTGTGCTAACCCTGCTTTGCCCTTGGGTTTGAACCCTCCTCAGACATAAAATCAAACTCCCTTTTCCCCTCTACAGTTCAATTTTTTTTTTTTTTTGGTAGCAGAACAAAATTGTCGCTTTTACCCCTCAAAAATCGGGATGTTTTAGATCTTGAGCCTGTCTCTGGCAGGGCTGAGCACCCCTCACCCCAAGACAGAAATTCAGGGAGCAAAGGAAAAGCTTCTCAGC
>NW_026623812.1:0-5447 GCF_030028575.1 Malurus melanocephalus | reverse complement strand
TCAGGACACTGGATTGAAGCACCGGAGCAGTAACAGGGAATGCTTTGGGAAACACCTCAGCAACGGGAATCCTGGAGCCTCAACTCCTGAGTGTGACACCTCACAGGGATCTGTGAGTATCCTGCACCCCACCCTGGGTACCTCCTCATGTCTTGACTTTTGCAAACACACTCAGTTCATTTCTTTATAATGCTTTTTCCAGCCCTCACAGAGACAAAAATTCAATGCCAGCAACATCCTGGCTGGGGCCATGGGGCTCCTCTCAGTTGTCTGCTCTGCTYTGGGTCTGTGGTGCCAGCTCAGGGATAATGTGACAGGGTCAGCAAGCATTCCCTGCCTCTTGGAAAAGGGTGAACAGTCATTGCTTCCCACTACAAAGCCCTGCTCCTTACCCAGCATTTGGGAAAAGCCTTTGGGAAGATGGCAGATGATTCCAAATTAGGGTGYAGCTCCCAGGCAGCTGATCCCAAACTTCAGGAGACTGATTCTTTCTGAATAGATCTTTTTTTATCTTTCTGATAGAGCTTTTAAAGGCTTCTTCCTCACAGTCCTGTATCMCAAATTCAATTTTCACAAGCAAAAAAGGGTGATGGATCCATGTGACACACTGAAATAGCCCCAACCACTGCAGGAAGCAGGAGCAAATTTAACACCTCTCCGCAATTAATTGGCATCTTAAATCCATCCCTTCTGCCTGATGCAGCATCACCCCCTTTGTGGCTCAGCTGGAGCCAGCAAAAAGATTCTGGAAGCAATTCCTGACATGCAGAATTGGGTCTGGAATCTGGCAGCCCCTGGAYCTGCAGGCGTCAGCCTGAAAACTGTTGCTCTGCAGCTGAAATGTAAGAAGCCACTGCAGGCAGACAAAGGGCCAATTCCACATGAGGCAGTGACCTTCCAAGGGAGCTCCCGACACTCTCTGGGGTAAAACCCATCCCTCACCTCGTGCAGCAAAACCAGAGCACTCTCCTTCCCGGCAGAAAGCTGGGAAGCATCTGAGGAAGGACGGCCAAAACTCCACCAGCATGGAAACTGCAGCTCAGGGAGTTGCATCCCTCCCTCTGCCCCATCTGCCAGCCCTGACACCTGATCCAGGATGGGGACACTGTGCCAGGGTGCTCTGCAGCCCTCCATCCCAGCAGCCCACCAGGGGAGAGGATGGATGCAGCAGAAGTGCTGGGATTTAGGGGAGACCTGGGATTTCTTCCCCCACCCTACCACAATATCACAGGGTTAAGATGTTGGTGTTGGGCACCGTGGCTGAGAAAGGACAGAATGGAAAATGCTGAAGGTCAAAGCTGTGAAGGTCAGACTTTTGGAGGTCAGTCCTGAGATGGAGCATGGAGCTTAATCCAGCATAGTCCATCCTCCCTCTCCTGACAGCATCCTGCCCAAGCCCCACCCAGGAAAACGGGGCTGCAGCAGCGAGGTTTCCTCCTCTTGTCCCAATACCCAAGTTTTGCCAGGCTGATCTCGATTCCATTTTAAAAATCCTCCTCTTTCCMCCTCGCCCCTCCCCAGAAGCCGCCAGAGGGACAGAGAAGTAAACAGGAGCAAATCAACAGGTCCCTGAAAACACACATCGCAGGGATGCACAGGGATGCGCAGAGAGCGGGGACATCAGCCTGAGACATTCCCGAAGCATTCATTCCCTGGAAACACACAGCATTCCTGCCCTGGAAGCACACAGCATTCCTGCCCTGGAAGCACACAGCGTGACTCAGGAGCCCTGGTCTGACACCCACCCCCCTCCCATCCCTTCGCTGCAATATTCTCCCTTAAAACAGACACTATTGCCTCTGACATCTTTCTCCCTTCTGGGTTTTTTGGGGTTGATTTCCCTTTGTGAGCTCCTTCCCAGCACAAGCCGAGGGTCAAGTCATAGGATACACCCCCTAAGTGATATCAAATTSCCCCTGCCTAACAAAACAACCCCCTTTCCTCAGAAAAGGTGAAAGCTGAACCAAGCTGCCAGCTTTTCCTGCCTCAGGACTGACAGAGTTAAACACGRTCATTAAATCCACGCAGGCAGAGCAAAGGGCAAACAAATCCCATAATCCACGCAGACRGGAGGGGAAAAAACAGCTAGAAAASGGCTCAAAACCTTTCGGAGAGGTCCTGCCAGGGCTGGAGGGGCTCAGCTCGGGATGCTGCTCCCCCTGGTCCCTCCCAGCAGCCGTGTTTCCGGCACATCTCCGGCTCCGCTTCCCCRTCCCCCGTCCCCCTCCTGCCTCCGGAGCGCTGCTGCGGCACCCAGGGCCTCTCCTCTCCTCTCTTCTCCTTTCTTCTCCTCTCCTCCCCGCCGGCCCGGCTCGGATCAGGCTGCAGGGCTCCGCTCGGGCCGCCAGGACAGCAGAGGAGGCTGCAGCTACGGGCAGGAGGCTCCAGCGCGTCTGCAGAAACACCTTCTGGGGCTGCCTGACCTTCAGRGAGCAAACCACGGGAGCTGGGACGGGATGGAGCCACTCGGGGCGGGCCGTCCCCGCCGTGCTCCTCGTTTGGGGTCAGAAAAGCACTTTTTGCCTCTAGCAGGGATAGCTGCGGGGTGCCGGCTCTGGAGGTAACCCCCGGCCTCCGTCCCAGGCGGCTGCGAGGAGATGGACACTCACCTTGGGCAGGTCTCCATTTCGCTGGCTCACCCTGCGCAGAGCATCCGCACATCCCGGAGCCGGGAACCCCGGCCCCTCCGCCCCGATTCCCCCCATSCCAGCGGTGTCCCTTACCTCTGTCCTCCGGCTGGACGAGTCACACCTTGGGAGCTGGCTCTTGCGCAGAGAGGAGGGAGGGAGGCAGGCAGAGGGGGTGGGGGTGGGGGAACTTGGGAGTTTCCCACAATGCACCTCTGCAGACTGCATGAAGATGGAGAGCAGGGCGGGGAGAGAGGGCGCTCCAATCCAGAGGGAAGGGCTGCGATCCGGAGGAGCAGGATGCCAAGGAGGGGCCGCAGGGTGGTAAAGGCAGCCCMGCTGCATCTGCGTGTCCGCTGTCATTTGGGGCTGAGCTGGCTCAGCAGTTCAGAGCAGTCCCTGTGGCTCTGACCCCTCTGCTGCTCCATTTGTTTTGCTCCAAATCCTGCCTGGATTTGCAGCAGTTCCAGGAAACACAGCAACAAAGTGGGGGGGACACACTGGGATAAAAAAAAACCTGGGAGGGGCCAGCCTGATAAATCGGGATGCCTGTGTGTAGAGCACAGGAAAAAGGAGCTCTCCCCACCAGGATAAKGTATTTCCAGGTGAGATGATCCCTAGCAGTGAGCGAAGGAATGGCAAACTGATTTGCCAAGGAGAAGCTCTGCACAGTGCAGGGAGGACACTGAAATGCTGCACCTCAGGGTAATTTTGTGCCAGCTGTGTTTCCCTTCTCCCCAGAYTCCCCAAACAGCAGGCTGGGGTTTGACATTCCTTCCCAGACCAGAGATGGGCACACAGCCCAGTCCCACGGCTCAAATTCCTCCTCTTCAGCCTCTTTCTCCTCCTCATCCTCACCAGCTAAAAGCAGAGAGTGCTCTCTGTCACAGCCTCACCACTCCACCCAGGCACAGAGCTCAAATTCCCATCCCTGTGTCACTTCCTGCTTGTCTCCCAAACCTCAGCACCCTCTGGGATTGTCTGGAGTTCTTTTAGCCCTTATTTCAAAACAAATCAGGCTGTGTGCTGCTTGCCCATCYGCCTCCCTCAGTAACTCGGGACCCACCAAACTGCCCACCAGTGCCCACTCAGGCTGCTTAAATCCCACTGCAAAGGGGAATCCTGCYCGTGTTTGAAGAGAGCTGCAGAATGAGGGGCTGCATGCAAGAACCCAAATCTGCCAGGACAGGCTGTGCTCCCAGGGGCTACTTTGGGATGCAGGGGCACAGATGAGCAGGGTTATTCTGCTGTAGTCCTTGGCTGCAGGAGCCAGCTGGGCTCAGGCTGGCACGGACAGGATTAGCTGTCTGTGGCTGATGCTGACGTTCCCCCTGTTCCCTGTCTGGTCCCGCACCCAGCAGTGCCAGCACTCCCTGCTCTTTCAGAGCCTTGTGCCAGGCAAAACCAAAACCTTTCTGTGCCTCCAAAGAGCTGCTTCCCCTCCTTAACTCCTCCCCAGTCTGCTGATCTGACAGCAGCAGAAGAGCTCAATTCCTGCAAAGCTGGTGAAAATCCACTGTTTAACACAGGAGACACCCCCAAACCGCGGCTTCCCGGACTAGCAAACTCTTTTTGCTGCTTATGTATCCGGCAGGAATATCCTCAAGGTGGCAGGAGGAGGGAGGGAGCCTCCTGCAAGTGGGAATTGCCGGGTGTGGTCCCCAGAGCTTGGATGAGCTGAGGCCAGGGGGTTCCGGTGGCGGTTTCCTGACGTTCACACACTGCCTCTGCCTTAGGAGATAAACAGCCACACGTGATGCTCTCACAAGCCTCAGACTAGAATGCACATTATATTTAAACTCTGAATTTAAGGGTTTTTTTTGGGTGGTTGGTGTTTTTGGTTTTTTTTGTTTTTTTTTTTTTTTTTTTTTTTTTTTTTTTTTTTTTGGTTATGTTTTTTTTTTTTTTTTTTTTTTTTTTTTTTTTTTTTTTTTTTTTTTTTTTTTAGTGAGGTAGGAAAGGGAAGCAAAGGAAGCAAAGGAAAAGCTGTAAAAACAATGAACTTCCCCCCTTTCCCCCTGGCAGAGTTGCTTCCCCCACAACCCATCGCAAGCAGCAGCCTTGGCTGAGGTACAGCAAGGTGAAAATGGCTTTTTCAAGGTCAGAGGGAGTGGGRAAGCTTTAAAAGAGGTGCTGCTGGATTTGCCCCCTCCCTCTGGGCTCACAGCACCCCCCAGGAGGAGTTAGCAGGGACAAGGACAGCCCTGGCTCCTGGGGACCCCCCCTGCCGAACACACAGGGGGATGTTGGCGGCAGCAGCATCCTCGGGAAGGAGCACAGAATCATGGAATTGTTCAGGTTGGAAGAGCACTCTGAGATCATCAAGTCCAAATGTTCCCCAGCACTGTTCAAGGCCACCACTGTCTCATGTCCCCAAATACCACATTCACACAGCTTTAAATCCCTCCAGGGACAGGGACTTTGGAGCCCAGGGACAGCGCCTTTGTCTCCTGGAGCACGAGTCAGAGGCTGCAGGTGGCTCCAGGCAGCTGCATTTCCTCCCAAGGGGATGAGGSTGATAAAACAAGAGTTGATAGATCAGGATAAGGAGCCAGAAGAAAAACCCCTGCCTGAGCAGAGTCCCTAAATCCTCACCAATGAGGTCCTTCTTGCCCCAGGCAGACTCAGGAAAGCCCTGAGCATCAAAACAAGTGGATGGTGCTGWGTGGGGAGCGCAGGCGGGCAGCTCCTCGGGAATTGGTCTGGGCTGGGGACTGACCCTGCTCCTCGGGGCACAGAGCACAGGCACAGCTGCAGAGAGCACATAGTCCGGCAGTTCTGCCAGGACACAGAGCTGAGCGCCTGTCCCAGGGAGAGCCC